>NC_053025.1:211890966-212044627 GCF_003073215.2 Triticum urartu | reverse complement strand
TTTGTGTCTCCTTAATTCCTCTCATATCATGATTTCCCTAATTCTTAAAAACTTCATCCACACAAAACTCAACAAAAACTCGTGAGATAAGATATTATAAATCCATGCTAAACCCTATCATTATCTACCGTAGAAAATCACTAAAATTATTATTTGATATTGCCTACTAAATGCCTCTGCATATTTAAGAGTCCTATCCTCAAATAGAATCGCTAAACAAGCAAACATATGCAAACAATGCAATCATAACAACAATCTATCTAAATAGGATAGTCTGTAAAGAATGCAAGAGGAATCATACTTCTTTAACTGCTAAAATTCTGAAAACTTACCACACTATAGATAATTTGTAGTTACTCATTGTGTAAAAATTTCAAGATTTCATCATGTTCTGACTATTCACCAATATTCCAAACATAATAGCAAACTTTCTGTTTTTGAAACAGCAACATATGGACATGGAAAATAAGCATGGTAAAGGCTATAATTGACCTCTTTATTGAACTAAAAGATGAAAAACATTACTATAAATAGCAGCAAGAAAATCCTAATAAAATAAAATGACACTCCAAGAAAAACGCATATCATGTGGTGAATAAAAATATAGCTCCGAGTAAGGTTACCGATGAAAGAAGACGAAAGAGGGGATGCCATGCGGGGCATCCCCACAGCTTAGTTGCCTGGATATCCTGGAATATTACCTTGGGGTTCCTTGGGCATCCCCAAGCTTAGTATCTTTCCACTCCTTTTTGCGTAGTCCATCAAAACTTTACCCAAAACTTGAAAACTACACAACACAAAACTCAACTGAAAACTCGTAAGCTCCATTAGTATAAGAAAATAAATCACCAGTTTTGGTACTGTCGTGAACTCATTATTTATTTATATTGGTGTAATATCTACTGTATTCCAACTTCTCCATGGTTCATACTCTCTGAAAGGATCGATATGGTTGACTAGAGGGGGGGGGGTGAATAGGAAACTAACTATTTTTAGCTTTTCTTTAGCAATTTAAACTTTGCATCAAAATAGGTTGTCTAGACATGCAACTAGATGAGCAACCTATATGATGCAACACGAATAGGAACACAAGCAAGCAAGATATATGAAACAAATAAGCTACACAAGTAAAGGCACGAGATAACCAAAAGTGGAGACGGTGGAGACGAGGATGTGTTGCCGAAGTTCCTTCCCTTTGAGAGGAAGTACGTCTCCGTTGGAGCGGTGTGGAGGCACAATGCTCCCCAAGAAGCCACTAGGGCCACCGTAATCTCCTCACGCCCTCACACAATGCGAGATGCCGTGATTCCACTATTAGTGCCCTTGGAGGCGGCGACCGAACCTTTACAAACGAGGTTGGGGCAATCTCCACAACTCAATTGGAGGCTCCCAACGACACCATGAAGCTTCACCACAATGGACTATGGCTTCGCGGTGACCTCAACCGTCTAGGATGCTCAAACACCCAAGAGTAACAAGATCCGCAAGGGATTAGTAGGGGGAATCAAATATCTCTCGGTGGAAGTGTAGATCGGGGCCTTCTCAACCACTCCCGAGCAAATCAACAAGTTTGGTTGGCTAGGGAGTGAGATCGGGCGAAAATGGAGCTTGGAGCAATAATGGAGCTTTAATGGTGGAAGAGGTGAGTCAACGGGGAAGAAGGAGACCCTTTATATAGTGTGTGGAAAAGAGCCAACCGTTACCCACCTACCAGCCCGCGGCCAGCGGTACTACCGCGCCTGGCCAGCGGTACTACCGCAAGGCCGCGCGGTAGTACTGCTTGCAACCAAGCGGTACTACCGCACGGTAGTGCGGTACTACTGTACCACCCTACGGTACTGCCGCGACCCCCAGCCAGGGAAACAGACGCAAGCTGGGGCGGTACTTCCGCTCGCGCGGTACTACCGCCCCATCAGGGCGGTACTACCGTGAGGCAAAAAGTCCCGATAGGGGGAGGGGAACTTCCATGCATACTTCTGCAAAAGAACGGAAGTAGCAAAAACTCGACACAGTAGTACTGCCGAGGGGCGGTACTACTGCCTGACCGCCTAGCGCGGTACTACCGCACGGCGAAAGCGGTACTACCGCGGCAGGTGCGGATGTAAAAAATTACATCCGCTCCTACTACCGCAACCGGGCGGCACTAGCCGGGTGGGGCAGCGGTAGTAAGGCTCCGGGGGAGCGGTACTACCGTGAGCACCAGCGGTACTACCGTGCCACTATGCGGTACTACCGTGGATGCCCACGGTACTACCATTAATCCTGGAGCAGTACTACCGCAACCACACAAGCAGTCAGTCAACTATGGAAGGAAAACGGAGGAAGCTCCAAGGAAGAAGGAGGGGATAAAAGGAGACGTGTACATGATGATTCCACTGAAACCTTTCCAACGCGGACCCCCTCTTAATAGTACGGCTTTCCTACGACTCAAATCCACCAAAAAGAAACGTAGAAAAGACGTCGTCTTCGTCAGTCTTCGAGGGGCACCCAATCGTCTTGTGCCTAGCAGACAAGAGTCTGGAAAGCTCATGGCACACGATTAGTCGTCAAATGCATTGTCATCAATCACCAAAACACTTAGGGATAAATATGACCTTACAATCTCCCCCTTTTTGGTGGATTGATGACAATACGGGATTTGCACAAAGAAAATAATATTAAGTAAATGCAAACCCCTCCTCTCTATAATATAGACGGGCTCCCCCTAGATGTGTGCTACCTAGATGAGTGCTTTGAACTGCACGGCACACGAATACTAGGATCAAAGCTCCCCCTATATTATAGAGACAAGGCATATCTATCACTAGACAAGATATACCATACATAAGTTAACTACGATAGATAAAGTGCATATGTCGTACACCATATGGAGGAAAGGTCTCGGAAGCACAAACCGAACTAAAGCAAACGAGGTCCAAACGACAAAGCAAACAAAGCAAACAAACACATCAAACACAACGCAAATCCCTACACTCTCTCCCCCTTTGGCATCGAGACGCCAAAAAGGCAGAGAGGACACCTACAGACACGGGGTGGCTCAGGCAGAGAAGTCGTCCAACTGCTCCTCGTGCTCCTCGTCAGACTCAGCGGCGGGGATAGTCTCCTCCATGTCATCCTCTGAACTGGTCCACTTGTAGCCCTGCTTAGACATCCAGTCAGCCTTAGGAGTGATGATGTCCTCAGACCCGCCAGACACATCCTCTCCATAGAGCCTCATCACCTTCTTGTCACGGCGGTGACTCTCCTTGTCAGATACGTGAGCCCCATACTGTCCCTTTGCCTGCATGCAGAAGAGAGTCTTCATCTTGTTCTTCAGCTTCTTGGCCCATGATGGCTCAGAGGAAGAAGTGGTGGACCTGGTAGCACGGTCCTCAGCACGGTCCTCAGTAGCCTCCCCGTGACCAGCAGCCCTCCTAGCAGAAGATGCCTCAGCACGAGTAGTGGTGTTGGCCCAGTTGGGCTTGATGCGGAGGCTGATGGACTCATGGCGAATGCAGTCTGGAGCAAGGAACTCATCACCTGGATACGTCTTCTCCCAAGTGGAGGAGAGCAGCAGAAACAGGTACGGTCCATAGATAGGTACCTTGCGAGTGAACACCGCAAACCGAAGCTCACACCACATGATGTGAGAGACATCAAGCGGCTGAGTCTGAGAAGAACGTGCCTCTGCACACAAGAGCAACATGTCCACTAGATATGCATGAACCTTGTCCTTGTCGCCAATGCATGGGAACAGAGTGTTGTGGAAGATGCGATGCATGATATCCAGAAAGGAGTTCAACACCCAAGATGACTTCCCATTGGGGAGTACCTTCTCAACAAGGAAGGGCTGAAGCTGGTTCTTGTTGGCAGACTCAGAGTTGGCATGGGGGCGGACGCCAACGGGGGTGTGAAGCCCGTCATCAGGAATGTGCAGCAGATCCATGAACTCTTTCCATGTAGCAGACAGCTGACGCCCATTGGTCATCCAAGTCATCCTCCGCTCCTCCCCGGGATGAAAGTACACTGAGGCAAAGAACTGACAGATAAGCTCAGGGTCATAGTCAAGGTGAAAGGAGATCACCGGCTCAATAGCAAACTGCTCCACCAAGTCCAGAGCCTCTCCAAAATAGTCACGAAACTTGTCTTTCCGCAGGTGATGCATGTCTATCCACTTAACATCCACGTAGGTATTCTGCTTGTTCTTGATCACATCCAGATAGATGAGAGCCTGTTGCTTGGTCCAGAACAACTCGGTGCCTCTGAGGATAGCCTGAGGATTCACATAGGGATTGATCTTTCGGCGCTCGACATACTCAGTGGTTGAAATCTCGTCCATGCGCTTAGCTGGTTCCTTATGCTTGCTGGCAGTGGTCTTGACATTGTGCTTGGGGGCATTGGAGCCCTCTGGAGCTTCATCTTGGGGGTTGCGCAGACGCTTGGAGCCAGTGTCACGACTGGGATTGGAACGGCGAGAGCCACCACCTAAGACACAGAACGCAAAAACACCCACAACGGCCAAGAGAGATTAATGCAAAGACCACAACAAAGCAAGTGAAACAAGTAGAAGGCACACATGATACATGCCTAGAGAGAGATTTGATCCCTACGGTAGTACTGCCAAGAGCTGCGGAGCTAAGATAGTAGTACGGCTCTTAGACGCGGTAGTACCGTGCAAGAGCACGGTAGTACCGGGTGTAGGAGCGGTAGTACGACCTTAGCGCCGCGGCCGGCGCGGTAGTACCGCGTCTGCAGAGCGGTAGTACCGCACGGTACGGTAGTACCGCACCTGACGGGCGGTAGTACCGCAAGAGCGGTAGTACCGCACATCGGGCACGGTAGTACCGCACCGCGTCAGATCTGAACTGGTTCAAAATCGGAGAAAGCCCGCAAAAACACGGCAGTACTACGGTTGGACAAAACTACCACAAGACAGCATATCAAGTATGTTTCCTACGCATCACGACTCTCCTACATCCTACTCTTGCATAGATTTGGCCTAAAATCTCAAGAACAACAAGTTTCTCCCCAAAAGCCTAGAAGCAAGAAAACAGCCAAGAAAGAGAGGGATTTGGGGAAAAACCTTGGTCCATGGCAAGAGGAAGTGGTGGGGAATGATCCCACCGGTCGGAATCCGAGGAGAGTGGCCGGAGACGGAGATCCGGCGAGGGCCTCCGGCGCCGTTCTTGAGAGGGAGAGACGTGGAGAGAGAGACAATGAATGGGTATGGGGAGTTGGAACTCCCCTGCCTGAGTCATAACCCCCCACGCGCCCTTGACGGCGCGGTAGTACCGTGCCCAGACACGGTAGTACCGCGTGGTGCGGTAGTACCGTGCTGTGGCGCGGTAGTACCGTGCCTCCCAAGCGGTAGTACCGCGCCCAGACGCGGTAGTACCATGGGCTCAAGAAGATGCACGTTTCGAGCCCAAAAAACTGGATCTTTGCACAAAATAACTCCGGGCCAACACAACACCACAAGACCACGCAACACACAAAACCAGAAAGGCACACGACAAACGAACCAACCACGAGACACCACCTCTTCAAAAGAGAGGGCGGTGGCTGTAGCCACCTATGTTTGAGTCAATTGGTATGGCACCGCGAAGAATTATCCTTGGGTCCATGACCAAAACTCGTATTTGAAGCACAAGTACCATCAAAAATGGCTAATGTGAAAGACTTGATTGATTTATGCATAATGGGGGGAGGGAGAGTTCATTGAGAGAACATCACTCCCCCTATGTCCATGCCTACATCTAAATAGGACAACACGTTGAGTATGGTGGGGTGTGCAAGGGTTCATGCAACATTGCTCGAATCGATGATATTTAGCTCATGCCTTAACTCGTGAAATCTTGCTTCATCCAAGGGCTTCGTGAAGATATCTGCAAGGTTATCATGAGTGTTGACGTAGTTGAGCTCGATCTCTCCTCGCCTAATGTGATCCCGGATGAAGTGATACCGGATCTCAATATGCTTCATCTTGAAGTGTTGCACCGGGTTGAGAGAGATCTTGATGGCACTTTCATTGTCACACCAAAGAGGCACTTTGTCACAAGTGACACCATAATCCTTTAAAGTTTGCCTCATCCATAAGAGTTGTGCACAACAACTACCGGCCGCAACATACTCCGCTTCGGTGGACGAGAGAGACACACAACTTTGCTTTTTGGAAGACCAACTTACCAAAGAGCAACCAAGGAATTGGCACCCTTCGGAAGTGGACCTCCTATCCACTTTGTCTCCTGCCCAATCGGAATCCGAGTACCCTACAAGCTTGAAGTTTGATCCTCTTGGGTACCATAAGACAAAGTTTGGGGTATGAGCCAAATATTGAAAGATTCGTTTGACCGCCACATAGTGACTTTCCTTAGGTGCGGGTTGAAACCGTGCACAAATTCCCACACTCAACATGATGTCCATTCTAGATGCACAAAGGTAAAGCAAGGATCCAATCATGGAACGATATACCTTTTGATCCACCACTTTACCATTGGGATCTAAGTCAAGTTGGTACTTGGTGGTCATTGGAGTGGAAGCCGGCTTGACGTCACTTAGCTTGAATCTCTTGAGCATGTCTTGAGTGTATTTGGATTGATTGATGAAGGTTCCTTCTCTTATTTGCTTCACTTCGAACCCTAGAAAGAACTTCAACTCTCCCATGGAGGACATCTCGAACTTTGAGGTCATGAGAGCGGCAAATTCCTCATTGAAAGCTTTGTTAGGAGAACCAAAGATAATATCATCAACATATAATTGGCACACAAACAACTCCCCTTTGACCTTCTTAGTAAAAAGAGTGGGGTCGATTATCCCAGCTTCAAAGCCACGGTCTTGTAACAACTCGGTAAGGTGGTCATACCACGCACGTGGGGCTTGTTTAAGGCCATAGAGTGCCTTATCGAGTTGATACACATGATCGGGAAAGTAGGGATCCTCGAACCCGGGGGGTTGCTTGATGTACACCAATTCATTAATGGGACCATTAAGAAAAGCACTCTTCACATCCATTTGATGTAACTTAAAGTTATGATGAGAAGCATATGCAATCAACATGGGAATGGATTCAAGACGAGCAACGGGAGCAAAGGTTTCACCGTAGTCGATACCCTCGACTTGGGAGTAGCCTTGTGCTACCAAAGGAGCCTTGTTGCGAATGATAATCCCATGGGCATCTTGCTTGTTCTTGAATATCCACTTGGTTCCAATGACATTGTGGTTCCCCGTTGGCCTTGGTACCAATCTCCACACTTTGTTGCGCTCGAAGTTGTTGAGTTCTTCGTGCATGGCATTGAGCCAATCCGGATCTTCTAGCGCCTCATAGACCTTATGGGGTTCCACACAAGAGACAAACGCGTGATGCTCACAATAATTTGCTAATTGTCTATGAGTGCTTACCCCCTTTCTTAAGCTTCCAAGCACATTCGTCATGAGATGATCCTTGGTGGAGAGCTTGGAAGCAACCTTGGCGGCACGACGCTCTAATTCCTCCTCGGTGGTGAGTTGAGGAGCGGTTACTTGATCATCTTGAGTGCCGTCATGAACTTGTTCTTGATCTTGAACTTGCTCGGGGGAGAGAACTTGACCTTGGGCATCACTTGGTGTGTCCACACAGTCTTGAGTATGATCTAGCCCTTGGTCTTGTTCATGAGGTTGAGGGCCTTCACTTTGTTCTTCGGAAGCGTGTGGGCCTTGGGTTGGTGATGGCTCCACTTGAGTGGAGCATTGTCCTTCTCCTTCGGCCACAAGGGGTTCCTCAATGGGTAGGATGAAACCAACACCCATTCTTCTTATGGCTTGAGGAGGAATTTCATCACCTACATCACAAGTGCCACTTTGCTCCACTTGGGAGCCGTTATTCTCATCAAACTCCACGTTACACGTCTCCTCAATAAGTCCGGTGGATTTATTGAGGACACGGTAAGCATGAGAGTTTGTAGCATAACCAACAAATATGCCCTCATAAGCTCTAGCCTCGAATTTAGACAATCGAACACCTTTCTTGAGAATGAAACACTTACACCCGAATACCCGGAAGTACTTGAGGTTGGGCTTGTTACCGGTGAGTATCTCATATGGAGTCTTGTTCAAGCCCTTGCGGAGGTAGAGCCGATTGGATGCATGACACGCGGTGTTGATGGCTTCGGCCCAAAAGTTGTACGGAGACTTGAACTCCGCCATCATGGTCCTTGCCGCATCCATCAACGTCCGGTTCTTCCTCTCCGCAACACCGTTTTGTTGAGGGGTGTATGGTGCGGAATATTGATGCTTGATTCCCTCATCACTAAGAAATTCATCCAAGGTGTAGTTCTTGAACTCGGTGCCGTTGTCACTTCCTATTGTCAAGATCTTTGCATTGTGTTGACGTTGTGCTTCATTTGCAAAGTCAATGACGGTTTGTTGGGTCTTGCTGTTCCTCTTGAAGAAATACACCCACGTGTACCTTGAGTAGTCATCCACAATCACCAAACAATACTTCCTACCTCCAAGACTATCAAAGGATGGAGGCCCAAAGAGATCCATGTGAAGGAGCTCCAAAGGCCTCTTTGAATAAATGATAGTCGAGGGAGGGTGAGCCTTCTCATGTAGCTTTCCTTGGATACAGGCACTGCAAGCACGATCTTTAGCAAAACCAACATTCGTTAGTCCATGGACATGGTCCCACTTTAGGAGACTTTGCAAAGATCTCATATTGACATGGGCTAAACGGCGATGCCAAAGCCATCCCACATCAAATTTAGCCATTAGGCATGTCGCGGTCTTAGTGGGTCGCTCCGAAAAGTTAATCACATATAGACCGTTCTCGACATGCCCAACAAAGGCTACTTTAAGAGTCTTGCTCCACAAGAGGGCCACGGTATCGATATCAAAGAAAGTGGCAAAGCCCATGATTGCAAGTTGACGAACGGAAAGTAAATTGTATGCAAGGGACTCAACAAGCATGACCTTCTCGATCGTGAGATCATGAGAGATGACAACCTTGCCAAGTCCCAATACCTTAGAAGATGAGGCGTCACCCCACTCGACATTGGTGGGCATAGATGGAACCTTGTGCACGTCCACCACCAAGTCCTTGCTTCTGGTCATATGATTTGTAGCTCCACTATCGAGCAACCATGATCCACCACCAGAAGCAAACACCTACAAGAGATCAATGCTTGGTTTTAGGTACCCATTTTGTAATGGGTCCTTTGATGTTAGTAACAAGGGTCTTAGGAACCCAAATAGACCATTCAATGTACTCATGAAGAGAACCAACAAATTTGGCATAAACATGCCCATCACTAGCACGGCACAACACATAAGAAGGATTAAAATCGCCGGCTTTGTTGGGTGAGGTGACATTGCCCTTCTTGACTTTGTTCTTCTTCTTCTCCTCGGGGACACTCTCTCCCGCCCTCACAAAGGTTTGCATGAGGGGAGGAGGTCGTTTGGTCTTGTCATTCTTCTTCTTGTTCTTGGAGTCGGGGACGTACCCAACCCCTTCCTTCGCCACACCTCCCTTTCGGTTGATCAAGAGATCATTGAGGTTCTTCTTGCCTTGTATGCAAGTCGCAAGGCCTCTCTCAAGTTGCTCCTTCAACTTAGCATTTTCTTCAACAAGATGTATATGCTCACAACACGGGTTAGTAGCATTTGCATTATCAATTAAAACCATATGAGGAAAAGTTGCTTTCTCCTTAGTTAGCTTCACTTGGAGTTGATCATGAGACTCCTTAAGACTAGCGTGAATACCCTTCAAGGCCTTGTGGGCCTTGTCAAGTATATCAAACTCCTCTTTGAGTCTAGCAAGATCAACCCCGAGTTTGGCCTTCTCGGAATTTAGCACACGAGAAACAACGAGGGCATGATCATAATCTTTCTCTAACTTAGCATGATCAACGTTGTGTGACTCCTCAAGAGCCAAACGAAGACCACGCTCTTCCTCAAGAGCATTGGAAAGATCCGAAATCTCATCGGCATAGTCATGACTATGCCCTTCCATCTTCGAGATGGTGTCTTCGTGAGCCTCGATCATGTCATTGGCCTCACCAAGTTGTTCCAAGAGAGCAACAAAGTGCTTCTTGGATTTTCCCTTGAGTTTACCCATAAAGGCCTCAAACTCATTGGCCTCCACATTAGCTCCCTCAACTTCATTAATGCTATCCGTTTGGGAAGGATGATTAATGATGGTAGTTTTTATGTTGGAGGTTACCTTGTTGGTGGCTTTAGCCATGAGGCACTTGGCGGTGATGCTTTCGTTGTGTGAGTCGAAGAGGGACACTTGTGATGTTGTTGCAATGGCGACGGAGGCCATGGCAACTGACTCATCATCTTCATCATCGTCATCATCCTCATTGTACTCTTCTTGCACAACCAAGGCCTTGGGAGGAGTCTTCTTGGTGAAGTTGTTCTTGTTGGGGAACGACTTGGCCTTGTCCTTTCGGATGATTTTGCCACCATTGACTTCCCTCTTCTCATACGGGCATTCCGCAACGAAATGACTTATGTTGCTGCAATTGTAGCAAGTCCTTACACGTTGCTTGCCCCTTGTGCCACTCGAGTTGTTTTTGCTAAAGTTGGGCCTCGAGTTTTTCTTGCTCCAAAATTGCCTTGAAGCAAGTGCCATATGTTCATGATATGCATACTTCGTATCTTCAGGGTTGCTCTCCTCTTCTTCCTCTTCTTCTTCTTCCACGGTGAGCTTGGCCTTCAATGCAAGGTTAGGCTTCTTTGCCCGTTGAGAACGGAGCACCGCATTGTCGGCGGTCTTGTCCAAAATGTTCATGGCCACAAACTCATCCAACACTTTGCTTGAGGTCAAAGTGTGGAAGTCCGGTCTTTGACGAATGACGGAGGACATGGCCTTGTGGTAGGGCATCATCGCCTTGAGGAATTTGCGCTTGATCCAATTGTCATCCGTGTCCTTGCTCCCGTGATCTCGTAGTGAGACCGCGAGTTTGGTGACTCTCCGATAGAGCTCACGAGGTTCTTCATCTTCCTTCATTGCAAACTCATCGGCCTCATCTTGTACCACTTCATAGTTGGACTGTTGAATGCTTGCGCTTCCCCGGTAGAGAGACACGACACAATGCCATGCATCTTTGGCCAAGGCGAAGGGACGAATATGAGGTAGGTCTTTGGGTGGAAATGCATCTTGAATGATGAAGAGAGCATTCTCATTGAATTGATTGTCCGCGGCTTCTCGAGGAGTGAAGTTGCTTGGATCATGTGGATAGAAACCTTCTTCAATGATTCTCCAAAGGTTAGTGTTTACATAATTTAAATGACGTTTAAAGCGGTAAACCCATGAATCAAAATCCTCATTTTTCACAATCTTAGGGGGAGGACCGGCATGATTCAAATGAGTGGAAGGAACCGGTCCACCATAAACAAGTGGTGGTTCCACATGGGCAAAGATGCCGGTGCCATTCTTGCCACTAGATGAAGGAGCCTTTTCACTACTAGCTTCCCCCTTTTCAGGGATAGCATCCGACACCTTGTTGGCGGGATCCCCCACTTTCAACGGTGCGGTCGATAGTTTAAGCCCCTCAAGAAATTTAGTAAACATGCTTTCAACTTCGGTCGTCATGGAGGTTTTCAATGTCTCCAAGGCTACATTGAACTCCTCACGAGAGACCGAAGTTCCCCCATCGCCCGTAGACGAGATAGGATTCACACTGGAGTGTTCCTCCGCTCTGTCTACGGTATCAACCATACTCTTCGGACGGTAAAGTCCTTAATAAAGAGATGAGGCTCTGATACCAATTGAAAGGATCGATATGGTTGACTAGAGGGGGGGGGGTGAATAGGCAACTAACAATTTTTAGCTTTTCTTTAGCAATTTAAACTTTGCATCAAAATAGGTTGTCTAGACATGCAACTAGATGAGCAACCTATATGATGCAACACGAATAGGAACACAAGCAAGCAAGATATATGAAACAAATAAGCTACACAAGTAAAGGCACGAGATAACCAAAAGTGGAGTTGGTGGAGACGAGGATGTGTTGCTGAAGTTCCTTCCCTTTGAGAGGAAGTACGTCTCTGTTGGAGCGGTGTGGAGGCACAATGCTCCCCAAGAAGCCACTAGGGCCACCGTAATCTCCTCACGCCCTCACACAATGCGAGATGCCGTGATTCCACTATTGGTGCCCTTGGAGGCGGCGACCGAACCTTTACAAACGAGGTTGGGGCAATCTCCACAACTCAATTGGAGGCTCCCAACAACACCACGAAGCTTCACCACAATGGACTATGGCTTCGCGGTGACCTCAACCGTCTAGGATGCTCAAACACCCAAGAGTAACAAGATCCGCAAGGGATTAGTAGGGGGAATCAAATATCTCTCGGTGGAAGTGTAGATCGGGGCCTTCTCAACCACTCCCGAGCAAATCAACAAGTTTGGTTGGCTAGGGAGTGAGATCGGGCGAAAATGGAGCTTGGAGCAATAATGGAGCTTTAATGGTGGAAGAGGTGAGTCAACGGGGAAGAAGGAGACCCTTTATATAGTGTGTGGAAAAGATCCAACCGTTACCCACCTACCAGCCCGCGGCCAGCGGTACTACCGCAAGGCTGCGCGGTAGTACTGCTTGCAACCAAGCGGTACTACCGCACGGTAGTGCGGTACTACCGCACGGTAGTGCGGTACTACCGTACCACCCTACGGTACTGCCGCGATCCCCAGCCAGGGAAACAGACGCAAGATGGGGCGGTACTACCGCGCCATCAGGGCGGTACTACCGTGAGGAAAAAAGTCCCGATAGGGGGGAGGGGAACTTCCGTGCATACTTCCGCAAAAGAACGGAAGTAGCAAAAACTCGACACAGTAGTACTGCCGAGGGGCGGTACTACTGCCTGACCGCCTAGCGCGGTACTACCGCACGGCGAAAGCGGTACTACCGCGGCAGGTGCGGATGTAAAAAATTACATCCGCTCCTACTACCGCAACCGGGCGGCACTAGCCGGGTGGGGCAGCGGTAGTAAGGCTCCGGGGGAGCGGTACTACCGTGAGCACCAGCGGTACTACCGTGCCACTATGCGGTACTACCGTGGATGCCCACGGTACTACCGTTAATCCTGGAGCAGTACTACCGCAACCACACAAGCAGTCAGTCAACTATGGCAGGAAAACGAAGGAAGCTCCAAGGAAGAAGGAGGGGATAAAAGGAGACGTGTACGTGATGATTCCACCGAAACCTTTCCAACGCGGACCCCCTCTTAATAGTACGGCTTTCCTACGACTCAAATCCACCAAAAAGAAACGTAGAAAAGACGCCGTCTTCGTCAGTCTTCGAGGGGCACCCAATCGTCTTGTGCCTAGCAGAGAAGAGTCTGGAAAGCTCATGGCACACGATTAGTCCGCAAATGCATTGTCATCAATCACCAAAACACTTAGGGATAAATATGACCTTACACTCTCTGATACTACTCATAGATTCATGAAAATAAGCAAACAACACATAGAAAACAGAATCTGTCAAAAACCGAACAGTCTGTAGTAATATGTCACTCTCGAATACTTCTGTTACTCCAAAACACCTGAAAAATAAGGAATACGTAAGCAATTTGTTTATTAATCTTCTGCAAAAAGAATCAGTATTTTATCACGCTTCTGTTAAGAATGAGAATTGTTTTCCTGAGCGCAAAAGTTTCTGTTTTTCAGCAAGATCATATTAACTATGACCATAGATCATGCCAAAGGTCTTACTTGGCACTTTATTGAAATAAATTCTATGAAACATGATCACTATAGTAGCTTAATCATGTCACCACACAAAAATAGTAGGTATAAATGTTGGGTTGTCTCCCAACAAGCGCTTTTCTTTAATGCCTTTCTAGCTAGGCATGGTGATTTCAATGATGCTCACATAAAAGATAAGAATTGAAACATAATGGGAGCATCATGAAAAATATGACTAGAACATTCAAGACTAACCCACTTCCTATGCATAAGGATTTTCTGAGCAAACAATTCATGGGATCAAGAATCATCTAGCATAGGAAGGCAAAACAAGTGCAACTTCAAAACTTTCAACATATAGATTGGAAACTTGGTATTATTGCAACTCCTACAAGCATATATTCCTCACTCATAATAATTATTGGTGGCATCATGAATGAATTCAACTATATAATCATGACATAAAGCCTTATTTTCATGATGCACAAGCATAGAAATTTTACTACTCTCCTGTCACATCCCTAGTTCTGGTATGACCTAGACTAGCTAGTCATGTGTGCATCATGTTTAAATTTCATTTAAATTTGAATTGGGGATTTGTGAAACCCTCAGAAATCATTTCTGGAAATAACCCAGATAAAAATTGCTCCAAAAAGGTCCAAGAAAAATGTTCATGTTGCTCTCTGAAAATATTGGTCAGAGGTAAAATTTAAACAAATATTTTCAGGAGCTCATAAATTTTTATTTTGGCCATTTGGAATTAATGCAATACTTATTTGCATTGGATATATATATATATGTTATATATTTTATATATGTCCAAAAATTCTGAATTTTGGTGAGGGGCTTTGGATTAATCCCTTAGGTCCCTGCAAAAGTTGTCAGAAGAAAATAAAATGATTTAGTTTTATTATTAAGTCAAAACAAAGGTCAGAAAAGTAGGAAATAAACAAAAAGGGGAAAACCCTTACCTGGACTTACCTGGGCCACTTGCTGGCCTGGCTCTGTGCTGGCCCATCCAACTGGCTAGTGCCAGTCGTCCCCCTCCTCACGCCAGAGGGACAGGGCGCGTGGTCGCTGCACGCCGTGCGCATGCGTGCCACGGCAGCTGCCTGCCTGCCCTCTCCCCTCTTCGACCTGGCCTCGCCAGAAGCGCCCAGCTCCCCCCGGCCTCACTCCCTCTCTCCTGCGCCTCTCCCCTCCTCTCTCTCGCTCTCTCCCACGACGCCCGAACGCACCGGAAAGCGCCGCCGCACGCCGACGCGGCCACAACCTCCCTCTTTTTCCCCCTTTTTCTTGAGCTCGATTGCCTCGCTTCGCTAGCTCTACCACCACGGCCGTAGGTCCCAGCCACCGTCCATGTCGCCATCATCGCGCTAGCTGCCGCAGCTCGCCCCCGACCACCTCACCGTGCTCCTGGTGCCATGAGGGTGCCGCAGAGCCCCTCGGGTGGCCTCCCCGTGCCCCGCAGCCCGCTCCCGCTCAAAGCCATGCTCCGGCCGCCGCGCCGAGCTCCGCTCCGGCGAGCCCCGGCCATCCCCGCCTCTCCCACTTGCTCCAGATGATGCGGACGAGCGCTGGCTCCTCGCCCGTGGTCTCCGCCACCCAAATGGTCGCCGGAGCGACGATCCCGAGCCCCTCCGCCACGTTCGGCCTCACCGGCGGCTAAACGCCGGCGGGATTGACCGGGTCTAACCCACCTGTTGACCCAGCTTTGACCCCTGTGGGTCAATGACATGTGGGGCCCGGCCCTGCTAATTTCTAGTTTAGGATTAGTTTAACAACTAATTAACTCTGTTAACTAACTATGACACTGACGTGTGGTCCCGACAGGTCAGGTTTGACCTGGTCAGCCATGGTTGACTCGCTGACGTCATGCCACTGTCATGCTGACGCAGTTATTCATTTTCTGGTATTAAATTAAATCAGGAAAATCTAGAAAATGATATAAAATTCAAAAAATCACAGAAATTCAACCGTAGCTCAGATTGAAATAAGTTATATATGAAAAATTATCAGAAAAATTCAATCTATCCATCTGTACCATTTTCATGCATGACAAACCAACCTATACATGCTGTATATATGCAAACACACTTATGGCATTTAAAGGGACATAAATTAGAGTTGCATTTGAACCTTTGGTTCAAATGGACCTCTTCCAAGTTGAATGCTAAATGCATTAGCTCAAAACACATCACATATTCATGCCATATTCATGCATCATATTGGTGCATATGATTGTGTATTGATTGTCGACACCGTTCCTTCTCGATAGGTCCTGCTCCGGAGAGTGCTCCAGAGTACCTGTCTGTGGAGCAGTGTCCCTTTTGATCTACCAGGCAAGCAAACCCCCCCTTGTTCATTCCGATAAAATCCCACTCCCTCTCTCATGCTCTCTTTTATTGCATTAGGACAACAACGATTCAACTGCTACTTTATGCTGCGGTAGTTGAACCCATTCCTCTGCATGACTTGTCATTGCCACAGTAAATAGTTAAAACCCACTAGCATGTGTAGGAGTTGATTGAGCCATGTTGTGTTCCTACCATGCCATGCCTGCTATTTCTTAGAGTTGTGTCAGGTCTGATTCATTGGGAATAGATTGGAGTGTTATGATATGTTCTGATGCTGAGAGTTAAGTGTGTGAACACGATTTGGTAAAGGTAGCGGTGAGGGGCCATGTAGGAGTACATGGTGGGTTGTCTCATTGGGACCGTCCTTAAGAACTGAGTTATGTGTAAGTTGTCCAATGACTAGCTACTACCACACATTGGGCTCCGGGCGCTCCAAGCTCTCTCGACTTATTAACCACCTTGATCTCTGTCCAGGAGTCGCAAATAGTTTCTGGTGTTTGTAGGTAGTGCTATTTTTCTACCGAGTGGCACCCGACAGGGTGGACTTGGGACAGACTAGGCACCGTGGCCCTGTGTACCGAGTGGCACCCGGATGGTGGGCTCGGGAACCTTGTACACGTCATTTGGTGCCGTGAGCGAAACCCCGGCCGGATCTCCTCGCGGATGGAACCCGAATAGGCGATAAACCTGGACTAGAGTCTTGTGTGGTTAGTCAGGTCGTGGCCGACACCCTCGCCAGGCTTCCGCTTGAAGGTTTCCGAGATATATGATGTGTACATGGTGATAAGTGGTGAGAGCGTGTGTGAAGAAGTACACCCCTGCAGGGTTATCATGATCTATTCGAATAGCCGTGTCCTCGGTTATGGACTTCTTGGATGCTTACGTGGTACATAGACAACTTAAAGTGGATACTCTAAAATGCTCTCAAGACAAGTGTGAGTGCTATGGATGGCCTTCTCATAGAGAGACGGGGATGAATCCATAGTAGTGTATTGATGTGGTGATTAATGGACTCGTGTGCGCTGCCTCACCTCAAAGAAGTTTCTCGTAGTCGTAGAACAGGATAGCCACTAAGTCAAAGCTGACTTGCTGCAACTAAACCCCACATTACCTTCTTGATGCAAATGCATGTATAATAGGATCTGATGTAAGTCTTCCTGAGTACCTTTGTACTCACGTTTGCTTTATTTATGTTTTGCAGGTGAGACATCTGTCTCACTAGTAGTACCGCTTGGACTTCGGCGAGTAGCTTGTTACCTCAGCTACGATCTTGTACCCTTGGGAGGGACTTGTAGATAGTCAGGCTTCTCAGCCTTTTTCTTTTGTAGTTGTCTGTACTCAGACATGTAATGCTTCTGTTGCTTGTATCCTCTGAATGATGGGTCATGAGACTTCTGTTTGTATTATGCTATGTGGCTCTTCTGGGCCTTTATCTATATGAGTTTGAGTTATGTTGTGATGCCATGTTGTACAACACATACTTGCATGTTATGCGTACGTGTGACATGTATTGCTATGCGTGGGATCCGACAACCTAGTTGTTCATCCTTGGTAGCCTCTCTTATGGGGAAATGTAGTCTAGTGCTTCCACCGAGCCATGGTAGTCTGCTACAGCCCGGTTCACCGGAGTCCTGCTAGCCCAGCACTACTGCTCCGGAACTCTTAGACCGGCCGACGTGTGATTCACATCGTTCCTCTGTCTGTCCTTTCGGGGAAATGTCACGCGGTGACTTCCAGAGTCCTGCTAGCCTTCTACAGCCCGGGTTCCCGGAGTCCTGTTAGCCCAGTTGCTACAGCCCGGATTCACACACTGCTGACCGACATGCTCGATGTTATTCCATTTATGCCTGTCCCCATAAGTTAGTGCCACTTTTGGTTCACGACTAGTCATGTCGGCCCGGGTTCTCTATCATATGGATGCTAGCGACACTATCATATACATGAGCCAAAAGGCGCAAACGGTCCTGAGCCAAAAGTTATATGACGTGTTACATGCTAGATCGGTGTGACTTAGAATCGGGGTCCTGACATCTCCACATAAGGAAAATTCTTCTCATTCATAGTAGTGGGAGCAAACTTAACAAAATGACTATCATGTCAGGCATAATACAATTGAAAATTAAAATCATGATGACAAGTTTCATGGTTACCATTATACTTTATAGCATACACGTCATCACAATAATCATCATAAATAGGGGCCATGCTCTCATCATAATAAATTTTCTCATCAAAACTTGGGGGACTAATAATATCATCTTCATCGAACATAGCATCCCCAAGCTTGTGGCTTTGCATGTCACTAGTATCATGGATATTCAAGGAATTCATACTAACAACATTGCAATCATGCTCATCATTCAAAGATTTAGTGCCAAACATTTTAATGCATTCCACTTCTAAAACTTTGGCACAATTATCGGAATCCTTATTTTCACGAAAGGCATTAAAAAGATGAAGCATATGAGGCAAACTCACTTCCATTTTTGTAGTTTCTTTTATAGACTAAACTAGTGATAAAAAAAGAAACTAGAAGATTCGTTTGCAAGATCTAAAGATATACCTTCAAGCGCTAACATCCCCGGCAACGGCGCCAGAAAATAGCTTGATGTCTACTATGCAACCATATTCTTGCAGACGTTGTTGGGCCTCCAAGTGGAGAGGTTTGTAGGACAGTAGCAAATTTCCCTCAAGTGGATGATCTAATGTTTATTAATCCGTGGGAGGCGTAGGATGAAGATGGTCTCTCTCAAACAACCCTGCGACCAAATAACAAAGAGTCTCTTGTGTCCTCAACACACCCAATCCAATGGTAAATTGTATAGGTGAACTAGTTTGGCGAAGAGATGGTGATACAAGTGCAATATGGATGGTAGATATAGGTTTTTGTAATCTGAAAATATAAAAACAGCAAGGTAGCAAGTGATAAAAGTGAGCGAAAACGATATTGCAATGCTTAGAAACAAGGCCTAGACTTCATAATTTCACTAGTGCAAGTTCTCTCAACAATGGTAACATAATTAGATCATATAACAATCCCTCAACATGCAAAAAAGAGTCACTCCAAAGTCACTAATAGCGGAGAACAAACAAAGAGATTATTGTAGGGTACGAAACCATCTCAAAGTTATTCTTTCTGATTGATCTATTGGGCTATTCCTATAAGTGTCACAAACAGCCCAAGAGTTCGAACTAAAATTACACCTTAAGATACACATCAACCAAAACACTAATGTCACCTAGATAATAGAATGTCACCACAAGTATCCGCGGGTTTGATTATACGATATGCATCACACAATCTCAGATTCATCTATTCGAACCAACACATAGAACATCAAAGAGTGCCCCAAAGTTTCTACCAGAGAGTCAAGAACTAAACGTGTGCCAACCCCAATGCATAAGTTCACAAGGTCATAACACCCGTAAGTTGATCACCAAAACATACATCGAGTAGATCACGTGAATATCCCATTGTCACCACAGATAAGCACATGCAAGACATACATCAAGTGTTCTCAAATCCTTAAAAACTTAATCCGATAAGATAACTTCAAAGGGAAAACTCAATCCATTACAAGAAGGTAGAGGGGGAGAAACACCATATGATCCTACTATAGTAACATTGCTCGCGATACATCAAGATTGTGCTAAATCAAGAACACGAGAAAGAGAGATCAAACACATAGCTACTGGTACATACCCTCAGCCCCGAGGGTGAACTACTCCCTCATCATCATGGGGAGGGACAGTATGATGAAGATGGCCACCGGTGATGATTTCCCCCTCTAGTAGGTTGCCGGAACAAGGTCCCGATTTGTTTTTCGGGGCTACAGAGGCTTGCGGTGGCGGGACGCCTGATCTAGGTTCTGTTTTGGAGGTTTGGGGATATATAAGAGGTGTTGGTGTCGGGAACAATTCAGGGGAGTCCATGAGGGGCCCACTAGGTCGGGGGGCACCCTCTACCCTTGTAGTGGCCATGGGACTCTTCTGGTGCATCTCTGGTACTCCGTTGGCCTCTTTAGGTCAAAAAACAATCGTCATAAATTTCAGGTCAACTAGACTCCGTTTGATATTCCTTTCCTGCGAAACTCAAAAACAAGGAAAAATCAGAAACTGGCACTGGGCTCTAAGTTAATAGCTTAGTCCCAAAAATCATGTAAAATAGCATATAAATGCATATAAAACATCCAAGATAGATAATATAATAGCATGGAACAATCAAAAATTATAGATACGTTGGAGACATATCAGTCGCCGGGTTGTCCTGGATGACCCCCTGCATGGGGGCTATGGTGACACCGAAGTCCAAATGTGGATCGAGGTTTAGGAGGTGACTGAAGATGCATGAGAACACGCGCTCGAGAAGGCCCCGGCTTGTCTCCTCAACGAGCTCTTATAGCCCGGTCCTCTAGGAGGGTCATGACATCGGTGAAGAAGCGGAGGTGGCTGGCATAGTAACCCTCGAGTGGGTGGGGGGCGCTCTCCTCGCAGATGGTGCTCAAGGCTCAGTTGGCCCTCATCTAGAGGGCCTGAAGCATCGAAGAAAGTCGGCGGGTGTGGAGGCCAAGTCAGCCTGGGCAAAGGCCTGAGCTGCGTTGGCGGCCCTCTCACGCTTCACCGCCTCATCCAGCTTTGTTATAAGGGCGGCGGTCCTGCCCTTAAACTCGGCTTCCAGGAGCACCAGCTTCAAGCGGTGCTCGTCGGCGACAGCCGCGTGAGCCTTCGCCAACCTCCGATCGACCTCCTCCAGGATCTTGGCTTCCCGTGCGACAACAGCTTCCTTAGCCACAGCTACGTGGCGCTCCCTTACCTCCTGCCGCTCGAGCCCCAGACTACGCTCCAGGGCCTCCAGTGCCAGCGGCTCCTCATGTTTTTGGATCTCCTTCTCTTCGGAAGGTGCCCTGCTTAGTGATACGTCCAAGACGGCCTTGCACGCTTCGATCTGCTACTCAAGGCCAGCGTTTGAAGCTTGGAGTTCCCGCTCGTGCTCCTTGGCAACCTCACGGTGACGGTCAGCCGCTCTGGCCTACTCCAGGGCCCGGGCACAAGCCTCGCGAGATGTCGCAAGGGATACGGCGGCACTTGCGCGCTCATGTTGAAGATGCCCAAGGTTGATGGCGACCTTCAATAGGTGCCTTTCGTGCGCTAGGCGAAGGTCCTCCGTCTCAAGGCGGGCGTCGACGTCAGCAAGCTCTTCTCCAAGCCAGCTCAACGCACCCATCGCCTCCCGGAAAAGATCATGGCGGACGGCGCCGCTCCTGCGCACGAGCTCCAGTGCGTGGCCAAGCCCATCCTTCGCGCCGGGGGCTATCGGAGCGGCTTGGAGTGGCTCGCCTGCCCTAACGAGGGGCTGGAAGCCGGTGCCTTCCCTGCCGCCTTTCGGGCCTCGACAAGGGTGCTGGCTGGCGCGGTCTTGCTGCTTGAAGAAGAAGGTGATGCTAGGATCACCCAGCTACCAGCGATGACCAATGGAGGAGCCCTCGGCATGCCTTCTACACCCCAGGATGGACCGTGAAGGAAGGATGCTGGAAACACAGGCCCATGGCCCCCCGTCGGCACGTACGCCTTTTGGACCGCCCTTGCGCCTCTTTTGGCGAGGGTCTGGTGCGAGGGGCCCGGAATCAAGAGCGAGCCAAGGACCTGCGGGGGTCTCTTCTCAGGAGATTTCGCCACCGCAGCCGAAGGGATCGTAAGGAGCCATTGTCAGGGAAGAACATGACATGCAATAAAACACCAAGATAAGGTACTTACTCATCTATGCCTATGTATTTCCTCTACATTAGCGGCTGATAGGCGTCAGCACTACAGCTCGGAGATCCTTTGCGCTTGCGGAGTGCCTCAAGGATCAGGCGAAGCTGGCCAAGGCGCAGGGCATGGCCATCAGCACCTAGAGCGCTCGACGGGGCTCCTGGGGCGGCGGCCTCGGGAGCGTCAGACTGCGCCATGTCTCTGATTTCCACCTCAGAACTGCGTGCCCAAGCTTCGAGGACTGTCGCCTCAGGAGTGTCGGATGGCGCTAGCCCTTGAGCGGCAACCTCGGGGGCGCCGGCCAAAGCCTCGGGGGCGGTTGCCTCGGGAGTACCTGTTGGTGCCAGCTCCCCGACAGTCATCTCAGCGGAATGCGGCGGCGTTCGCCCCCTGCTCCCATATCGGGGCGTGCGCCATAGGGTCGGCAGGCAAGGGATCCACGAAGATGGGGTTCTCATGGGGTCCTTCAAGGCCTCCCGGGCACAGCCCCAACTCATCATAAAGGGCCATCTGCCTCACAAAGTCCTCCTTGATCGAGCAATAGTACATGAAGCATCCCTCCTTTGAAGTTGGCTGGCGCTAGGTCGCCCGTCAGAAGCTCGGGTACCGTGCACAATGTCTCGGAAGGAAGCACAAGCACTTGGAGCCGCATGGGGTCCCTCCTGTCGGTGAAGGTCCATATCTGTCGAGAAAGGCGCTGAAGCGGAGCGATGCGACACTGAATGAACTACTTCACCACCATTGGTGATGTCACTCCGAGCTTCTTCAACCTGGCCAACCGACGCCAGACATGGGTGAGACGATGGTCAACAAGCTTCACGTGCCCGTAGCTGGAGCTCGGTATGGCTGGCACTCGTGGAAGCAGGAGCAAGGAGCTAAGCACGCCGGCGTCGACGAACACCCACCGCTTCCTGAATCGGCTTACAACTGGCGACAGCTTGAGGTTGATGCCCTAGCCGGCTGTCGCTGCTACAGCCTCAACGGCCACGCACCCCGAGCGCTGGCGGGCATCGACTAGGTGAAGTGAGAAGAAATGGTGAAACAAGGCCACGGAAGGGGAGATGCCCACCATGACCTTGCAGAGGAAGGCGAAAACGGCAAGGAGGATGATAGATTGAGGATCCAAATGCAGCGTGTGGACTTGGTAAAGCGAGAGTATGGCGTTGAAGAAATCGGAGAAAGGGGGATCAGGCCAGCCAAGCGGGCGTGAAGATGGATGGGGATCTCAGTGGCTTCCATGTAGACCATGGCCCGGGAAGCAGGCCAAGCAACTGTCGCCTTCCACTCATTCGAATCGGAAGCGAGCGTCGGTCGGACCTTGTCCAGCCCCTCTTGGTTGACCAACATCGACCGCTCGAGGGCAGGCTCAAAGGCTGGCTGGGGCCCGACCAAAGCGCAGGTTTTCCCCTTCTTCTTCGACCGTGGCACCATGGCGACAGGGGAGGACCAGCACCGGCGTCAAATCTGGGAAAAGAACCACTATTTATCGGGAAGGTGAAGGAGCTTAGGGTGAGCATGGCAAGCGATGAAGGCGGGGCTGCGTTGGCAACAGATGGCTGCCAAGCTCGGCGAATATCAAGGCTGCGTGGGGAAGTGTGGGCGCCCACGTCCCATCGAGAGCCACATGTCTATCAAGGCCGCAGGCGATTGGGGACAGCGACACTCCTGACATGCCCTCTAGCTTCGCCTCGAAGACAAGTTCGAGCGCCCCTTGGGCCCTGGGGCTACTGTCGGCGTTTTGGGAATGGGGATACCCAGACTAGCCTACCTACAGCCCAGGGCATGGCTCCATCGACGGCCTGGTACGGCCCAGCTTCGACATCAACTACTCAAGACACTCGCTGTCGGATTTCGGGTTCCGGCAAAACCCTTGAGGTTCGAACACTGGGGTGCGCACGAAGATCTATCCTCCCCCTAGCTCACACCCTCACCACAATCTCAAGGCTTAGCGCATCGAACTCGCAGAACAAAGGGACACAAGATTTATACTGGTTCGGGCCACCAATGTGGTGTAATGCCCTACTCCAGTGTGGTGTGGTGGATTGCCTCTTAGGCTGGGGATGAATAGTTACAAGGTAAGAACAACCTCCTGAGGAGAGGTGCTCTTGTGCCTGGTGAGTTGATGCGGTCGAGGATCCTCCTTTTTCTAAGGTGGTGGCTAGCCATATTTATAGAGGCCCGGGTCCTCTTCCCAAATATTAGGGGGGAAGGGATCCCACAACGGCAAGTTTGAAGGGGGACAACTAGTACAGGCTATCGTGACAAAAGATGGTCGTTGCCTGCCAAAGGATTTGGTCATGATGCCATCTTGGGCTCCACGGTGACCTCCGTCCTGCCGTCCTGCTGGTCTTGGTCTCGTTGCACCGATATGGAAACCTTTGCTTGATGGCTCGGGACCCCGGGCCTGCGCTTGCTTCTTTATCACCAAAGAGGAAGCGAGGACACTTCGCACGCTGGCACCCGCCTGGTGTCCACTTGACCTTGGTCGTCATGGCTTGTGTCACAAGAACCTCACGAGGTGCCCCTTGCCTTGATCTCTCTGCCCCTCGTGAGCTAGCCTGGTGAGGCCGCCCCCGAGTAGGTCTTGCGTCGTCCGCCTTGCGAGGCTTGGCCCCTCACTAGTGTCTTGAGTGTTTGCTGGTGAAGATGGGCATACAGGGCCAGTGGTGGAGCCATGCCGTGGGCCGTAGGCAGGCAAGTCTAGGGACCCCCGTTCCCAGGACGCCGACAGTAGTCCCTAGGCCCAAGGTAGGCTCGGACTTGGATTTGGGGCGAAGCCAAAGGACAAGTGCGGAGCGCCGTGGGCCCCAACAGCCTGCGGCCTCATTTGACGTGTGGCGTTCGATTGGGCGTGGGAATCTCCGCTTCCCCACGCAGCCTTGATATCTGCCTGGCTAGGCGGCCACCGTGACTAACACAGTTATCCCCCTATTGCTGGTGACGCGCCCCTCCAACTCAACTGCCTTTTGGAAACAATAACCTCCTCGTCCAATCGGTCCCGAGCTCGTTGCCATGGCGCCCCAGCGAATGGAAAAGGAAAAGAAGAAGTCTCAGTCTTCAGCCGGGCCAGCCCCGGCCGTTGAACCCGCCATTGGCCGGTCACTGGTGCTCAACCAGGAAGCCATGGACAAGGTTCGCCCTTCGCTCGCAGCTGACTCCAATGAATGGGGGAGGACAGCGGCCTGGCCCGCATCTCGTGCCTCCATCGACAGGACAACCACCGAGGTTCCCTTCTTCATCAACACCTTGTGGGCTGTCCTGGTTCCTTCCTTCTGTACCTTCTTCAACACCGTGCTCTCCCACTATCAGATCCACATGTTGCACCTGGATCCCCAATCAATCTCCCTTCTTGCCGTCTTTGCTTTCGTCTGCGAGGCCATGGTGGGCATTCCCCCTTCTGTGGCCCTACGGCGCCATTTCTTCTCGCTGCACCTGACCGATCCCTGACAACGCTCGGGATGCCTGAGCTTCCAGGCCGTGGCCGCAACGGCAGGCTCGGGGATCGACTTTGAGCTCCCACCATCTGCGAGCGGGTTTCGGAGATAGTGGGTGTTCATGGACGTCGGCGTGCTCAGCCTCCTGCTCTCGCCCCCGTTGGCGCCCGCCGTCCCCAGCTCCGGCTGGGGTCATCAGAAGCTTGCGGACACCCGCCTTGCCTTTGTCTCGCTCCGGTTGAAGAGGCTGAAGGATATCGGCGTGACTGCGGCCATGGTGATGAAGGCGTTCCTCCGGCGCCGCGTCGCCCCCCTCCAGAGTCATTCTCACCCGATGTGGGCCTTGTCCAGCGGACAGGATAACATAAGGCTTCAGGAAGCGGGGCCTCCGCTCGAGGCATGAAGGACGGTGCTCAAGGTCTTGACGGGCGACCCTCGCCAGGTGACATGCCGCCGGAGGGCTGTCTTCTAGACTGCTGCTCGAACAGGGTGGAGTTCGCGGGGCAGATGGTTGGCCTTGAAGGGCCCCGCGAGAACCCCGTCTTCGTGGTTCCCCTCTGTAACACCCTCGATGCGACTAGAGCTCCCACGTGTCGAGGCACGACTTAGAGACATAATCGCATTGAGGGCATATGTCGCAAGTGAGGTAATCTTCACACAACCCATGTAATACATAAGGGAAAGAGATACATAGTTGGCTTACAATCGCCACTTCACACAATTACATGAATAAACATTACATCAATCAAATACACTCATGGTCCGACTACGGAACCAAAATAAAAGAAGAACCCCAAATGCGACACGGTCCCCGATCGACCCCAACTGGGCTCCACTACTGATCAACTAGAATGAAACAACACAAGGAACAAGATCTTCATCGAGCTCCTCCTGAGCTTCGTTGCGTCATCTGCACGGAATCATCGGCACCTACAAGCTGGTTTTGGAAGTATCTGTGAGCCACAGGGACTCATCAATCTCGCACCCTCGCGATCAAGACTATTTAAGCTTATGGGTAAGGTAAAGGTATGAGATGGAGCCGCAGCAAGCGACTAGCATATATGGTGGCTAACATACGCAAAAGAGAGCGAGAAGAGAAGGCAAAGCACGGTCGATAAGATTATGATCAAGAAGTGATCCTATAACGACCTACGTCAAGCATAACTCCAACAACCGTGTTCACTTCCCGGACTCCGCCCGAAAGAGACCATCACGGTTACACACGCTATTGATTCGTTTTAATTAAGGTCAACTTCAGTTTTCTACAACCGGACATTAACAAATTCCCATCTGCCCATAACCGCGGGCACGGCTTTCAAAAGTTCAAATCCCTGCAGGGGTGTCCCAACTTAGCCCATCACAAGCTCTCACGGTCAACGAAGGAATAGACCTCCACCCGAGACGTTCCGATCAGACTCGGTATCCCGGTACAACAAGACATTTCGACAGGGTAAAACTAAACCAGCAACACCGCCCGATGTGCCGACATCCTGATGGGAGCTGCACATATCTCGTTCTCAGGGCAACACCGGATGAGACATCCTACGAGTAAAACCAGCCCTCAAGTTTCCCCGAGGTGGCCCCGCAGTCTACTCAGTTCGGACCAACACTTAGACAAGCACTGGCCCGGGGGGGTTAAGATAAGATGACCCTCGGGATGCGCGACTCCCAAGGGAAAAAGGCTAGGTGCCGAATGGTAAAACCAGTGTTGGGCATTGCTGGAAAAGCTTTACTTAAGGCGAACTGTCAAGGGGTTCCCATAATAGCCCAACCGCGTAAGGAACGCAAAATCCGGGAACATAACACCGATATGACGGAAACTAGGGCGGCAAGAGTGGAACAAAACACCAGGCATAAGGCCGAGCCTTCCACCCTTTACCAAGTATATAGATGCATTAATTAAATAAGATATATTGTGATATCCCAACAAAATATCCATGTTCCAACAAGGAACAAGCTCCAATCTTCACCTGCAACTAACAACGCTATAGGAGGGGCTGAGCAAAGTGGTAACATAGCCAATCAACGGTTTGCTAGGACATGGTGGGTTAGAGGTTTGACATGGCAATTGGGAGGCTGACAAGCAAATGGTAGGCATCGTAGCATTGGCATAGCAAAGAGCGAGCAAACTAGCATAGCAAAGATAGTAGTGATTTCGAGGGTATGATCATCTTGCCTGAGATCCCGCAAGGAAGAAGAACGAGTCCATGAAGAAGACAAACGGACGTAGTCGAACGGATCCTCACAAACTCGACGTTAACGGAACCAACCCGAAGAAGCAACACCGGAAAGAAGTAAACAATCATGGTAAACAACCATCACATAATCATGGCATGATGCACAATCAAGTATGATGCATGTCCAGTTTAAGTATGCATGGCATGGCAAAGAGCACAAGCAATCCTACAAATTAAGTGGAGCTCAATATGCATCAGGATGCATATTGACAAAACACCACGTCAATTATTTAGTTCTCTCCCTGTTAGGTACTCAACAATATTAAATGTTGTTAAGCATGGCAAGAGGTGAAGCATGACAAAACTATACCATCTAGTCAAGTTTAAATGAGGCCGGAAACAACGAGCAACAATTCCGTTAAATCCCCATGTGCATATATTAGGTTTGGTCCTGTTCTTCCCTAAACCATATTTTATAGTTATTAAACAAGCAAGATGATGCCACCATGTTAAACTAGGCAAAATTCTACCCCATTTACATATAAAGTTTATTTAAATTGGAGCTACGGTTATTTAGTTATGAATTAAATCATTTTAACATGGCATAGGAGCAAATTAATGCAAACAATATTTTTAACATTTCAAACATAGATGAAAGTTGGATATTATTAATCTACACAAAATTCTGAGCAAGTTTCATATATAAAACATTTTAATCCGATGCACGGTTAGTGAGTTATTAAATGCATGAACTAGGAGGACTAATCTGCAAAACTGGCAATCTCTGGATAAATAGGAAAAACCCAGGCGCTGAAAAAAAACATGACATGGGACGAAACTGTTGGGCCAGATGCACAAGAGACAGGGGGAGGGGCTGCTCACCCACGGGCCATGGCCCAGGTCGGGGGAGAGGCAGGCCGAGGTGGATGGGCCGACGCTGGGGTGTGGGCTCACCCATGGGCTGGGCCCACACGACGAAGGAGGCAGCCCGAGCAGGTGTTCGTCCTCCTCCTGCTCGAGCAGGGGAGGCGGCCATGGCAGGACGGCGCCGGCGCCGATCGGAAGGGAGGCGAGGAGAAGACCAGAGCAAGGCGGGAACGGGCAGATCTGGCCGGGAACCAGTGGATCCGGCCATCGGCGGCGGCGGGCGGGGTACTAGGCGACCCTAGGCTCCATGGCGGTGGTTGCCCTGCGAAGGAGAGACAGCATGAGAGAGAGCACGGGGAGGAAGGGAAGAAGGCCAGGCGGTGAGGGGCTCGCCTGAGAGATCACCGGCGGCGGCACAGCGGGCCCCAGCGACGAGCTGCAGCCTCGAGGGGCTCCTCCCCTCGAGCGGGAAACTGGAACGGGCGCGGTGGCGGGGATCCGGGCCTGCGCGGGCCGGCTGTGGGCGCCGCGGGCGCGCGCGGTGGAGAGAGGCGGCGGCGCTGACATGGCACGCCGTGGTTGGTCGCGGCGGGCGGCGCGGACATGTCCGTCGGTGGGGAAGAAATGTCCGGCGGCGCGGATCTGAGAATTTTTAGGGTTAGGGGAAGAATGAACCGCGAGTTTCAGAGAGGGGGTGCTCTTTTATAGGTAGAGGGAGCTAGGAGAGTCCAAATGAGGTGCGGTTTTCGGACACACGATCATGATCGAACGACCGAGATGATGGAGCAGAGTTAGGTGGGTTTTGGGCCAAAATGGAAGGGTGTTGGGCTGCAACACACACGAGGCCTTTTCGGTCCCTCGGTTAACCTTTGGAGTATCAAATGAAGTCCAAATGGTACGAAACTTGACAGGCGGTCTACCGGTAGTAAACCAAGGCCGCTTGGCAAGTCTCGGTCCAATCCGGAAATGTTTAATCCCCACACAAGAAAGAAAGGTAGAAATGACCACCGGAGGAGAAGGAAGCGCCGGAATGCAAAACGGACAACGGGGAAAAAGCTCGGATGCATGAGACGAACACGTATGCAAATGAAATGCACATGATGACATGATATGCAATGCATGACATGCAAGAAAATGACAACGCAACAACCGCGAATAACTGAACGACACCTGGCACATCGGTCTCGGGGCGTTACACCCTCCCTGCCGCTAGCGCCCAACTCACCCCAAGTGTGAATGTGTGATACGTCTCCAATGTATCTATAATTTTTGATTGTTCCTTGCTATTATAGTATCTATTGTGGATGTTAATGGGCTTTATTTTACACTTTTATATTATTTTTCATACTAACCTATTAACCCAAGGCCCAGTGCAAATTGCTGTTTTTTTGCTAATTTCAGTGTTGCGGAGAATGGAAATATCAAACGGAGTCCAAACGGAATGAAACCTTCGGGAACGTGATTTTTCGAACAAGCGTGATCCAGAGGACTTGGAGTGGACGTCAAGACATGAATGAGGTGTCCACGAGGAAGGGGGCGCGCTTACCCCCCTGGGCGCGCCCTCCCCCTCGTGGGCCCCTCGTGGCTCAACCGACCTACTTCTTCCTCCTATATATGTTCACATACCCCGAAAACATCTAGGAGCAGCACGAAACCCTATTTCCACCACCACAACCGTCTGTACCCAAGAGATCCCATCTTGGGGCCTTATCCAGAGCTCCGCCAGAGGGGGCATCGATCATAGAGGGCCTCTACATCAACTCCATGCCCCCCTGATGATGTGTGAGTAGTTTACTTCAGACCTTCGGGTCCATAGTTATTAGCTGGATGACTTCTTCTCTCTCTTTGAATCTCAATACAAAGTTCTCCTCGATCTTCTTGGAGATCTATTCGATGCAATTTTTTTGCGGTGTGTTTGTCGAGATCCGATGAATTGTGGGTTTATGATCAAGTCTACCTATGAACAATATTTGATTCTTCTCTGAAATCTTTTATGCATGATTGGTTATCTTTGCAAGTCTCTTGGAATTATCAGTTTGGTTTGGCCTACTAGATTGATCTTTCTTGGAGTGGGAGAAGTGCTTAGCTTTGGGTTCAATCTTGCGTTGCTCGATCCCAGTGATAGAAAGGGAAACGATACATATTGTATTGTTGCCATCGAGGATAAAAATATGGGGTTTATATCATATTGCTTGAGTTTATCCCTCTACATCATGTCATCTTGCCTAATGCATTACTACGTTCTTAAATTAATACTCTAGATGCATGCTGGATAGCGGTCGATGTGTGGAGTAATAGTAGTAGATGCAGGCAGGAGTCGGTCTACTTGTCGCGGACGTGATGCCTATATACATGATTATTTCTAGATATTCTCATAATTATTCGTTTTTCTATCAATTGCTCGCAGTAATTTGTTCACCCACCGTAATACTTATGCTATCTTGAGAGAAGGCACTAGTGAAGCCTATGGCCCCCGGGTCTATTTTCCGTCATATAAGTGTCCAATCTATTTTACTTTGCAATCTTTACTTTCAATCTATATCATAAAAATACCAAAAATATTTATCTTATCACTATTGTCTCTATCAGATCTCACTCTCGTAAGTGACCGTGAAGGGATTGACAACCCCTTTATTGCGTTGGTTGTGAGGTTCTTATTTGTTTGTGTAGGTACGAGGGACTTGCGTGTGCCCTCTTACTCGATTGATACCTTGGTTCTAAAAAACTGAGGGAAATACTTACGCTAGTTTGCTGCATCACCCTTTCCTCTTCAAGGGAAAACCAACGCAGTGCTCAAGATGTAGCAAGAAGGATTTCTGGCGCCGTTGCCGTGGAGTCTACGCACAAGTCAAGACATACCAAGTACCCATCACAAACTCGTCTCCCTCGCATTACATTATTTGTCATTTGCCTCTTGTATTCCTCTCCCCCACTTCACCCTTGCCGTTTTATTCGCCCTCCTTTTCCGTTACTCTTCTCCTTTCTAGTTCGTCTCTTTTTGCTTGCTTCTTGTTTGCTTGTGTGTTGGATTGCTTGTTTGCCGTGATGGCCCTACCACAAGGTTTTGATCCTGGCCTAGGGTTGGAAGAAATTGAAAACAATGTTAGAAGTTTTATGACCTTCCAGTTTGAGCATAATAATTTCTTTTGAAACGAGCTTAAAGAACAAAAAAGTTTTATAGAGTACATGAATAAAGAGCTCGATGATATGTCTAAAGAATTTTATGGTTTGAAATCTCATTTCGCTCATCTTGAAAACTTAATAGCCCAAATTTCGGATAAGCAGGCCACCTTAGTTAATAAGATGGCCGCCAAACTGGAAGAACTTGATAGTAACAATGATGAAGATCTAAAAGTTATTGATGTGTCCCCTATTAAATCTTTGTTTTGCAATATGAATCTTGATAATGATGGGACTAGAGATGAGTCAACTTTAGTTAGAAGGGGTCCCAATGATTCAGAGTTTTTATATCTAGATGCAAAAATTGATAAAAGTGGGATGGAAGAGGTTAAAACTTTAAATAGCAATGAACCCACTATATTGGATTTCAAGGAATTTAATTATGATAATTGTTCTTTAATAGATTGTATTTCCTTGTTGCAATCCGTGCTAAATTCCCGGATGCTTATAGTCAAAATAAAGATTTTACTAAACATATCGTTGATGCTTTAATGCAATCTTATGAACAAAAGCTTGAATTGGAAGTTTCTATCACTAGAAACTTCATGATGAGTGGGAACCTACTATTAAAATTAAGATTAAAGATCATGAATGCTTTGCTTTATGTGATTTGGGTGCTAGTGTTTCCACGATTCGTAAAACTTTGTGTGATTTGCTAGGTTTCCGTGAATTTGAGGATTGTTCTTTAAACTTGCATCTTGCGGATTCTACCATTAAGAAACCTATGAGAAGAATTAATTATGTTCTTATTGTTGCAAATAGGAATTATGTGCCTGTAGATTTCATTGTTCTTGATATAGATTGCAATCCTACATGTCCTATTATTCTTGGTAGGCCTTTCCTTAGAACGATTGGTGCAATTATTGATATGAAGGAAGGGAATATTAGATTCCAATTTCCGTTAAGGAAGGGCATGGAACACTTTCCTAGAAAGAAAATTAAATTACCTTATGAATCTATTATGAGAGCTGTAAGGGCATATTTATCCCTAAGGTGTTTTGGTGATTGATGACAATGCGCTTGCGGACTAATCGTGTGCCTTGAGTATCCCAGACATTTCATCGCTAGGCACAAGACGGTTGGGTGCCCATCGAAGACTGTTGAAGACAACGTCTTTTCTACGTTTCTTTTTGGTGGATTTGAGTCATAAGAAAGCCGTACTATTAAGAGGGGGTCCGCGTCGGAAAGGTTTGGGTGGAATCATCACGTACATGTATCTTCCTTGTCCCCTCCTTTCCCTTGCACCTTGGAGCTTCCTTCGTTGTTATCTCGTCACCTTGTTTCTGGCTGCTGTGTTGGCTCGCGGTAGTACTGCTCCCAGGTGAGCTGTAGTACCGTAGGCACCAGCGATAGTACCGTGCTGCGGCGCGGTAGTACCGCAGGTGCCCACGATAGTACCGCTCCCCTGGAGCTGCACTACCGTGGCCCACTAGGCTAGTACCGCTCCCTCGCGGTAGTAGGGGCGGATGTAATTTTTTACATCCGCGCCTACCATGGTAGTACCGCTTTCCTTCCGTGGTAGTACCGTGCTCTGCTGTCAGGCGGTAGTACTGCCCCTCTGCGGTAGTACTGTGTCGGGTTTTTGCTTCTTCCGTTTTTCAGCGGAAGTAGGCACGGATGTTTCCTTATCCACACTCTTCTCAGGCTAGGGGGTTCCTGCCTTGCGGTAGTACCGCAAGGGGGAGCGGTAGTACCGCGCCCGCGGAAGTACCGGCCTCAGCACCTGTGCCACAGGTCTGCTCTAGCTGTTGCTGGTGCAGCGGTACTATCGCGGGCCTGCACGGTTGTACCGCGTGACCATGCGGTAGTACCGCTTGGCAGCAAGCGGAAGTACCGCGTGGCCCCACGGTAGTACCGCCTGCCTGGTGCGGTAGTACCGCTGGCCACGGGCTGGTAGGTGGATAACGGTTGGATCTTTGTCCCTCACTATAAAAGGGGTCCCCTTCTTCCCCGTTGACTCATCTCTTCCAACCCTAAGCTCCATTGTTGCTCTAAGATCCATTTTCGCCCGATCTCACACCCTAGCCAATCAAACTTGTTGATTTGCTCGGGAGTAGTTGAGAAGGCCTCGATCCACACTTCCACCAAGAGAAATTTGATTCCCTCACTAATCCCTTGCGGATCTTGTTACTCTTGGGTGTTTGAGCATCCTAGACGGCTGAGGTCACCGCGGAGCCATAGTCCATTATGGTGAAGCTTCACGGTGTCGTTGGGAGCCTCCAATTGAGTTGTGGAGATTGCCCCAACCTTGTTTGTAAAGGTTCGGTTGTCGCCTCCAAGGGCATCAATAGTGGAATCACGGCATCTCGCATTGTGTGAGGGCGTGAGGAGAATACGGTGGCCCTAGTGGCTTCTTGGGGAGCATTATGCCTCCGCACCGCTCCAATGGAGACGTCCTTGCCCTCAAAGGGAAGGAACTTCGGCAACACATCCTCGTCTCCACTGTCTCCACTCTTGGTTATCTCGTGCCTTTACTTGTGCAAGCTTATTTGTGTTAAATCTCTTGCTTTCTTGTGTTCCTATCCTTGTTGCATCATATAGGTTGCTCACCTAGTTGCATATCTAGACAACCTACTTTGATGCAAAGTTCAAATTGTTAAAGAAAAGCTAAAAATTGTTAGTTGCCTCTTCACGCCCCTAGTCAACCATATCGATCCTTTCGAGAGCCACTTATGATTGCAAACCAAGGATGAAAATACCTAGATCTATCCTTGCTTATATGCCTAGCTAGGGGCGTTAAACGACAACGCTTGTTGGGAGGCAACCCAATTTTATATTTGTTTCTTGATTTTTGATTCTGTTTAGTAATAAATAATTCATCTAGCCTCTTTTTAGATGTGGTTTTATGCTTTTAACTTGTGTTTGTGCCAAGTAGAACCTTTGGGAAGACTTGGGGAAAGTCTTTGCGATCTTGCTGTAAAAAACAGAAACTTTAGCGCTCACGATATTTGCTGCTATTTTTACTGGAGAGCGTTATTTAGTTAATTATTTTTAAGATGATTAATAGATAAATTCCTCACGTCCAACAATTTATTTTAGAATTTTTGGGGTTACAGAAGTATTCGGAACCTTCAGATTACTACAGGCTGTTCTGTTTTTGACATATTCTGTTTTTCGTGTGTTGTTTGCTTGTTTTGTTGAATCTATGGCTAGTAATAGAGTTTATGAACCATAGAAAAGTTGGAATACAGTAGGTTTAACACCAATATAAATAAATAATGAGTTCATTACAGTACCTTCAAGTGGTGGTTTGTTTTCTTTTACTAACGGAGCTCGCGAGATTTTCTTTTAAGTTTTGTGTTGTGAAGTTTTCAAGTTTTGGGTAAAGATTTGATGGATTATTGAACAAGGAGTGGCAAGAGCCTAAGCTTGGGGATTCCCAAGGCACCCCAAGGTAAAATACAAGGACAAGCCAAAAGCCTAAGCTTGGGGATGCCTCGGAAGGCATCCGTTCTTTCGTCTTCGTCCATCGGTAACTTTACTTGGAGCTATATTTTTATTCACCACATGATATGTGTTTTGCTTGGAGCGTCTTGTATGATTTGAGTCTTTGCTTTTTAGTTTACCACAATCATCCTTGATGTACACAACTTTTGGGAGAGACACACATGAATTGGAATTTATTAGAATACTCTATGTGCTTCACTTATATCTTTTTAGTTGGATAATTTTGGCTCTAGTGCTTCACTTATATCTTTAAGAGCACGACGGTGGTTCTATTTTATAGAAATAATTGATCTTGCATGCTTCACTTATATTATTTTTAGGGTACTTTAGAACAACATGGTAATTTACTTTGGTTATAAATTTTAAATGCTAAGAGAAGTTGGATGCTTGATAGTTGTTTTGAGATATGAAGGTGGTAATATTAGAGGTGCGCTAGTTGAGTAATTGTGAAATTGATGAATACTTGTGTTGAAGTTGGCAAGTCCCGTAGCATGCACGTATGGTAAACATTGTGTGACAAATTTGAAGCATGGGGTGTTCTTCGATTGGTTTCCTTATGAGTGGCGGTCGGGGACGAGTGATGGTCTTTTCCTACCAATCTATCCCCCTAGGAGCATGCGTGTAGTGCTTGGTTTTCATGACTTGTAGATTTTTGCAATAAGTATGTGAGTTCTTTATGACTAATGTTGAGTCCATGGATTATATTCACGCTCACCCTTCCATCATTGCTAGCCTCTTCAGTACCGTGCATTGCCCTTTCTCATCTTGAGAGTTGGTGCAAACTTCGCCGGTGCATCCAAACCCCGTGATATGATACTCTCTATCACACATAAGCCTCCTTATATCTTCCTCAAATTAGCCACCATACCTACCTATTATGGCATTTCCATAGCCATTCCGAGATATATTGCCATGCAACTTTCCACCGTTCCATTTATTATGACACGCATCATCATTGTCATATTGCTTTGCATGATCATGTAGTTAACATCGTATTTGTGGCAAAGCCACCATGCTTAATTTTTCATACATGTCACTCTTGATTCATCGCAATCCCGGTACACCGCCGGAGGCGTTCACATAGAGTCGTATTTTTTTCTAAGTATCGAGTTGTAATTCTTGAGTTGTAAGTAAATAAAAGTGTGATGATCATCATTAGAGCATTGTCCCATGTGAGGAAAGGATGATGGAGACTATGATTCCCCCACAAGTCGGGATGAGACTCTGGATGAAAAATAAAAATAAATAAAAAGAGGCCATAAAAAAAGAAAAGAAGGCCTAAACAAAAAAAAGAGAGAAGGGACAATGTTACTATCCTTTTTCCACACTAGTGATTCAAAGTAGCACCATGAACTTCATGATATAGAGTCTCTTATTTGGTCACTTTCATATACTAGTTGGAATTTTTCATTATAGGACTTGGCTTGTATATTCCAATGATGGGATTCCTCAAATGCCCTAGGTCTTCGTGAGCAAGCAAGTTGGATGCACACCCACTTAGTTTCTTTGGTGAGCTTTCCTATATTTATAGCTCTAGTTCATCCGTTGCATGGCAATCCCTAGTCCTTGCATTGACATCAATCGGTGGGCATCTCCATAGCCCATTGATTAGCCGCGTCAATGTGAGACTTTCTGCCTTTTTGTCTTCTTACACAACCTCAATCATCATATTCTATTCCACCCATAGTGCTATGTCCATGGCTCGCGCTCATATATTGCGTAAAAGTTGAAAGAGTTTGAAAAGGCTAAGTATGAAACAATTCCTTGGCTTCACATCCGGGTTGTGTGTGACGAGAGCATTTTGTGTGACAAAAATGAAGCATGGCCAAACTATATGAATTTGTAGGGATAAGTTTTCTTTGGCTATGTTATTTTGATAAGACATAATTGCTTGATTAGCATACTTGGAGTAGTACTATCTTTATGTCAACAATAAACTTTTATCTTGAATCTTTCGGATTTGAACATTCATGCCACAATAGAGAAAAATACATTGAAGAACATGCTAGAAAGCATTCCACATAAAACATCCTGTTGTTATCATTTACCTACTCGAGGACAAGCAGGAATTAAGCTTGGGGATGCTTGATACGTCTCCAACGTATCTATAATTTTTGATTGTTCGATGCTATTATATTATCTGTTTTGGATGTTAATGGGCTTTATTTTACACTTTTATATTGTTTTTGGGACTAACCTATTAACCCAAGGCCTAGTGCAAATTGCTGTTTTTTTGCCTATTTCAGTGTTCCGTAGAAAAGGAATATCAAACGGAATCCAAAAGGAATGAAACCTTCGGGAGCATGATATTTGGAACAAACGTGATCCAGAGGACTTGGAGTGGAAGTCAAGAAACGAATGAGGTTTCCACGAGGCAGGGGGCGTGCCTACCCTGCTGGGCGCGCCCTCCCCCTCGTGGCTCAACCGACCTACTTCTTCCTCCTATATATGTTCACATACCCCGAAAACTTCCAGGGGCACCACGAAATCCAATTTCCACCGCCGCAACCTTTTGTACCCAAGAGATCCCATCTTGGGGACTTTTCCGGAGCTCTACCGGAGGGGGCATCGATCACGGAGGGCCTCTACATTAACTCCATGGCCACTCTGATGATGTGCGAGTAGTTTGCTTCAGACCTTCGGGTCCATTGTTATTAGCTAGATGGCTTCTTCTCTGAATTTGAATCTCAATACAAAGTTCTCCTCGATCTTCTTGGAGATCTATTCGATGTAACTCTTTTTGCGGTGTGTTTGTCAAGATCCGATGAATTGTTGGTTTATGATCAAGTCTATCAATGAACAATATTTGATTCTTCTCTGAAATCTTTTATGCATGATTGGTTATCTTTGCTAGTCCCTTCGAATTATCAGTTTGGTTTGGCCAACTAGATTGATCTTTCTTGCAATGGAGAAGTGTTTAGCTTTGGGTTCAATCTTGCGGTGCTCGATCCCTGTGATAGAAAGGGAAATGACACATATTGTATTGTTGTCATCAAGGATCAAAAGATGGGGTTTATATCATATTATTGAGTTTATCCATCTACATTATGTCATCTTACCTAATGCGTAACTCTATTCTTATGAACTTAATACTCTAGATGCATGCTGGATAGCGGTCGATGTGTGGTGTAATAGTAGTAGATGTAGGCAGGAGTCGGTCTACTTGTCACGGACGTGTTGCCTATATATATGATTATGCCTAGATATTCTCATAATTATTCGTTTTTCTATCAATTGCTCAACAGTAATTTGTTCACCCACCGTTATACTTATGCTATCTCGAGAGAAGCCACTAGCGAAAGCTATGGCCCCCGGGTCTATTTTCCACCATATAAGTTCCCAATCTGTTTTACTTTCCAATCTTTACTTTCAATCTATATCATAAAAATACCAAAAATATTTATCTTATCACTATTGTCTCTATCAGATCTCACTCTCGTAAGTGACCGTGAAGGGATTGACAACCCCTTTATCGCGTTGGTTGTGAGGTTCTTATTTGTGTGTGTAGGTACGAGGGACTTGCGTGTGGCCTCCTACTGGATTGATACCTTGGTTCTCAAAAACTGAGGGAAATACTTACGCTACTTTGCTGCATCACCCTTTCCTCTTCATGGAAAACCAACGCAGTGCTCAAGAGGTAGCAGGATGCAGGGGGCGAGCTCCGATGAAAGCCGGAGGCGTGGGCACTAAGGCGTCGGCACTGCTCGAGGCTCCCGAGGTGCCATCCTCGGGTGCCCGTGACTCTTGCCTTGGGGCGACAGCTGAGGGGGCGACGCAATCCGCTGCTCCTGAGGCCGAAGCTTCCGAGGCCACAGCAGGCCATCATGAGGCAGTGCCCGAGAGCTCTCCTCAGCCCAGCACTCCCGGTCTCGTCCCCTCGGGAGCCTCAGCAACCATCCCCTGCGCTAGTGGCCGCGTCCAACGCTTCAGCCGGATCCATCTGGACTCCGATGCGCTCCGCAAGAGGAAAGGGTCCCCAAGCTGCAGCAGTGATGCCTTCCGGCCGTTGAAACAAAGGAAGTATATCGCCATAGACGAGTGAGTACCTTTATCTTTGTGATTTCTCAAGTGCTGCTTCCCCTCCTAACGGTGGCTCCTTAGGGTCCCTTCTGCTAAGGTTGCTATGTCTTCGGGGAAGCAACCTCCTCCTACCTCGAATCCCTCGTAGGCCTTGAGTGCCCCGAGCCAGCAGGCCGCGCCCGGTGCGAGGTCCACTGGAGAGACAAATGCTCTAGCTTGGCGCCTGGAGACCGCGCCTTTGCCGGCCTTCCTTCGTGGCCTCGCGTGGGGTGCGGCGAGTGTGCCAAGGGCTCCTCCTCTAGTTGTGGAGGGCGGTTGGATGACCTCGATCCTGGCTCCTTCTTCGAGCAACGGGCCTCAACCCATCTAGGCCCCTGCCAAAGCCCGGTCGGTGACCCAGGAGGCGCCAGCCCCCAGCCCCCTGCCGAAGGGGGGGAGCTATTTCGGATCCCGTTAGCCACCCCCACTGCAGGGGGCGGACCTGGTTGCGCACATAAGCTTGCGCATGAGCGGAGTGTTGTCCACCACGAGCTCTTTCAGGAGGCAATGGGCGCGATGAGTCGACTCAGCAGAGAACTCATAGACGTCGATGCCCGCCTTGAAGCCGAAGGCCTCCGGCTGGTGCAGGAGTGGCATCGCCCGAAGGTGGCTATCAACCTCGGGTGCCTCCAGCGCGAGCACGCCGATGCAAAGATCGAGGCATCCCTGGCAACCTCGAGAGAGGCCAGTGCCTGGTCCTTGGAGGAGGCTAGGGAGGCAGACAATCGCCGCTCTGCCGCCGAGGAGCGCAGGCGGGAGCTTCAGGCCTTGAACGCCTCCTTGGAGCAGCAGGTGGAGGCGCGCAGAGTTGCCTTGGGGTCGATGAAGGGCACCCTGTCCGATGAGGAGGAGATCTTGAGGCAGGAGGAAGCACTGTTGCTGGAGGCCGCTGAGCGTAGCCTTAAGCTCGAGCGGTTGGAGACGAGGGAGCACCAAGTCGCCCAAGCAGAGGATGCTGTCGGCGCGCGTGAGGCCAGGGCCCAGGAAGAGGTCGACCGCAAGGTGGCCGAGGCTCGCGCGAATCTAGCCGGTAATGTACGACTTGAAGTTGAAGCTCGTGGAAGCCGAAGGTGTGGGCAGGGCTGCTGCCCTCAGGTCAGGGCTGGCTATGGCGGAATAGCATGAGAAGGCCGCCGCAGCTTCCCTGTTCTCGGTGCAGACCGAGTTGGCCTCCACCCGTGCCGAGATGCTCTCCCTTCAGCAACGGGTTGCCAGCGCGAAGTCCCTCGTGCAACAAAGCAGGAGGACGCACTTCGCCGGCAGACGCTGCTGCGCGAGCATGCTCCCATGGTTCGGGACCTCAGGACGAGGGCCAACCAGGCGCTTGGTGCCATCTGCAATGAGCACGCCCCTCATCCCCACGCTGAGGATTACGCCAGCCATCTTCTCTTCTTCACTGATGTTGTGACGCGCCTGTAGAGCCGTGTTGAGAGGGATCACAAGCTTGTGGACGAAAAGAGCCGAGGCCTGCTCGGGCGCGCATTCTCCCGCGTCTTCAGCCATCTCCTGAACACCAATCCTGACTTCGATTTTGCCGCTGCCATTGCCTACTGCCCGCGGTCGTTCGGGGCAACCTCACGCACTGGGTGGACGAAAATGTGGACGCTCTGGTTAGGGCCTTTGCTTCGGATGACGACGCGGTGGTAGTCGCGGCGGATGAGGGTGATGTGGTCGGTGGCGGCGCAGCTAATGGCGGTGTGGCTGATGGCGGTGGAGACAGCGCCAGCGGCCTGTCCTTGAGCGATTCGGAGGATGAGGCGAGCGATATGTCCGACTGAGCTGTTGCTCCTTTATTTCGAACCTGCACGCAAAAAGCTTGTGTATGGCCCCTCACGTTGTAAGAGCATTTTGGAGAGGGGGGGGGCTCATGTAAATAGACTGCCACTTCGTTCCTTAGGCTAGGCTTTAAAGCGTGCTTTTGGATGCTCGCGACTCCCCTTGCGGGCTTGATGTTGTAACTTACTTTGCTTTAGCCGGGCTTCAAACTATTTCGGCGGTTATGGATGTGCATTCCTTCTAAGAGGAGCCCCTCATGAGATCGCGAGGTTTTGGTTTCCTGAGAGGTCCATCGGTCCACCTGAGAGGGCCTTGCGAGAAGCGAGTGCCAGTAATGGCGAGATGCGCGCGTAGTGCGTGTGCGCTGCTGCCAGCCCCCGCTTGCGAGGCCTTAGAAAGGGGAGAAGATAGCGGTCGTACATCTCAAACAAAACACGAATCCAAAAACTCACGAAATCAACACGAACAAGAAAGGATGCCCCCCCTCGATTGCTAATGGAAATGCAACTTCAAATTCAAGATCAAAAACAGTGAGCCCAAGCTACAGATAAGAGGTCGAAAGAAAATAGCCTTGAGCATAGTCATTGGGGGACAGTGTCGACGGCCAGTGCAGAGCATGGTGCTTCCACTAGGACGTAGGAGGGAGCCCCCGAGGCCCGAGGGCGGCACTCTGGAGACTCCGGGGCATGTACATCCCCACTCATTATTACGTGAGAGTGTCACGAGCGGAGACCTTCATAGGCGTGAGCCTTACTTCATATCACCAGACGAGGGCCCTGCCTTGCGCCACCCTCGACCACCGTTACGGCGTCCGAAAACTAGGACGATGCCAAGTGGTAAAGGGGACGCCAATGGCGCCCTCGGCGACCACGGGCCCTCTGCCGGGGGGAAGGCTCGCCGGTGCCTCGTCGGCAGAGGACCTACATCTAGGCGACGCCTTGCAAAGTACGATGTGGGGAGGGGCCTTTCTCCCAGCTCTTCCCCTGCAGCCCCCAATGCGCTTCCCCTGGTGAGAGGGGGGCTGCGCGCTGGGGCCGTCGTCCACCACTGTGACCTGATTCACTCCCGACCCATAGTTAGCGTAAGCCTCCTCTTGAGAGATTAGTGGTACCCTGTAGCTCCTGTCGCCGGCGAGGCCCCCAGGCGGTTCCTGGAAGGCCTCGGCTTCCAGCGTTTCCTCTTCCCAGTACGGATCGAGGAACGAACCAGGGTCGTCTTCCGGTGTGTACACCTGGTCCATCATGCGGGGCACATAGGCCTCTGGAGCCGTCGCCCCGAAGACCTTGCTGAGGTGCCCGATGCTCCATGTTGGTTGGCTCGGTGCACCAGGATGGTACGGTGGCATCCTACCGGGACTGTGGGTGGCGATGCTCACGCCTGCACCCATTGGGGGAGGCACAGGTGTGGTTGCGTGTCCGGCGCCGTTGGTTGCGGCGGTGCCGATGAAACCTCCTTGTGCGCCTGGGGGCGCGCGGGCGCGACGAGGCCCACCGTTCAATCCGGCCGCAGCCTGAGGCCTAAGAAAGGAGCAGAAAGGCAGTGCAGCCCTGGCTGCAGCGTCCAACAGCTCGGCAACACACGCCAACAACGCATCCCGGCCACCCTCCATTAGTTGGCATCGCAGCAGCTCCCGCGCCACTGTGAGCGCGGCCCTCATGTTTGCTTGTTCCCGTCGAGAATGCGGCGCCGTTGCGGCGGTGTAGCTTGAAGCCCTTGCGGTGGCCCATGTGCGCCGCAGGGTAAGGGTGGAAGGTGTCGGACCACGCTGCCCACGCCCCTCAGTGCTTGGCGGTGTGTGTGCCACCTGGAGCGCAGGGTTGAGGTCTTCTTAGGCGTACGACACCGCCCGGGCTGGCCAGGCTGCCCAGAGATCGGCGTCGGCCCTCGGGTCGCCGGACATCGGCGCTGCAGATTGTTGGCGGGTCTGCTGATGGAAGAGAGGCTTTGGCGCACCCCGACCTAGTGCGCCAAATGTCGGATTTCGGGTTCTGGCAAAACCCTTGAGGTTCGAACACTGGGGTGCGCACGAAGATCTCTCCTCCCTCTAGCTCACGACCTCATCGCAATATCAAGGCTTAACTCATCGAACTCGCAGAACAAAGGGACACAAGATTTATACTGGTTCGGGCCACCGATGTGGTGTAATGCCCTACTCTAGTGTGGTGTGGTGGATTGCCTCTTAGGCTGGGATGAACAGTTACAAGGGAAGAACAACCTCCTTAGGAGATGTGCTCTTGTGCTTGGTGAGTTGATGCGATCGAGGATCCTCCTTTTTCTAAGGTGGTGGCTAGCCCTATTTATAGAGGCCCGGGTCCTCTTCCCAAATATTAGGCCGGAAGGGATCCCACAACGGCCAGTTTGAAGGGTGACAGCTAGTGCAGGCTATCCTGACAAAAGATGGTCTTCGCCTGCCAAAGGCTCTGGTGATGACGCCGTCCTGGGCTCCACTGTGACCTCCGTCCTGCCATCCTGCTGGGCTTGGTCTCGTTGCACCGATATGGAAACCTTTGCTTGATGCCTCGGGACTCCGCGCCTGCACTTGCTTCTTTAGCACCAAAGAGGAAGCGAGGACACTGCGCACGCTGGCGCCCGCCTAGGGCTCGCCTGGGGCCCGCCTGGCCTTGGTCGTCATGGCTTGCATCACAAGAACCTCGCGAGGTGCCCCTTGCCTTTATCTCTCTGCACCTCGCGAGCCTTCCTGGTGAGGCTACTCCCAAGGAGGTCTTGCGTCGTCTGCCTCGCGAGGCTTGGCCCCTCGCGAGGGTCTTGAGTGTTTGGTAGTGAAGATGGGTCGTACAGGGCCGCTGGTGGAGCCACGCCGTGGGCCGCAGGAAGGCAAGTCTGGGGACCCCCGTTCCCAGGACGCGGACACTCGAGAGGGGCCAAGGCTCGCGAGGCGGAAGACACCAAGACCTCCACGTGGGGCGGCCTCCCCATGCTGGCTCCCGAGGAGCAGAGATTTCTATGCAAGGTTCACCTCGTGGGGTTCGGACAACGTGAGCCATGACGACCAAGGCGAGGAGGGCGCCAGTGGGCGCAGTGTACCTGTTTCCTCTTTGGTTCTAAGGAGGCAAGCACAGGCGTGGAGTCCCGAGGAATCAAGCAAAGGTTTCCATTCTGGTGCAACTATACCAAGACCGCCAGGACAGCAGGACGGAGGTCATCGCCAAGCCCACCATAGCGTCACGACCAGAGGCTCTTGCAGGCGAAGACCACTTTTGTCAGTATAGCATGTACTAGTTGTGTCCCTTCGAATTTGGCTGTTGTGGGATCCCTTTGCACCTACATTTGGGAAGAGGACCAAGTCCCCTATAACACCACCACCATAGTAGGGGACATGTGATTCACATAATCCTTACACCCATCAGCTCATCAAGCACAAGAACACTCCTCCTCCTGAGGTTGTTCTCCCACTGTACTAGTTCATCATCAGCCCCCCGAGGCCAATCCACCACAAAGAAGAAGTAGGGTTTTACACTGCAAGGTGTCTCGAACCTGGGTAAAGTGCTGTGTTTCTTGTCCATTTGGTTCATCGAGCTAGGCCGTGAGATTAGTGAGCAGACATACTGGGGAGGACAAGTTCTTCGCACGCACCCCAGAGTTCAAACCTCTCAAGGATGCACAGAACCCTAAATCTGATAGAGCCCAGAGAGGAAGAAGAAGCTACTGCTGGAAAGAAGAGGAAAGGAAGAGTCAGGAAGACCATTGCCAGAGTGATAGGCAGACCATCCATGATGGATGAGGAAGAAGATGAGGAGGAGGAGGAAGAACCTGCTGCACCTCCTTCCAAGACTCAAAAACTTATGGGGGATGCTATTAGGACTGGGGCAGCTCCTTCTAAGCCCAAGTCTTTGCCCAAGTGTACGCCCAAGCCTTCAGCTCCAAAGACAACTGTTCTAAAGAGATCAAAAAGGAACATCTCAGTTGCAGAAAAATACAAGGCCCTAGTGCCTGAAGTTCAAGAAGAAGAAGAGCCACTAGTGCTCAGGAAACTCAAGCCAAAGATTCCTGATCACAATGATGATCATCCTGTGGCAGAGAACATGAAGTTGAGAAAGGATGCAGGTCTAAGACTGTGGAGGAAGACTGATCAATATGCCACCAGGAGAAGGACTGCTGTGGACTATCGCTTTCATTCTAAAGAGCAGCAGGACTTCTATGAGACTGTCCTATTAGACAAGAAGCCATTGTTAGTGACATGAAATGGGTGGACTAGAAATACATTGACTCCAATGAAGATTACTTTCCACATGTGCATGAGAGTTTCCAGATGAATGGAGTTGACAAGTTTGTTGGTCAGAAACTGTGAAAGTGGAACAATGGGATGACCATGTAGTTCTACTCCACTGCCCACTTATACCTTGATGGTAAGATATTGTGGATGATGGAAGGAACCAGATATCAGTCAACAATCTCTGAATGGGCCAAGTTGATCAATGCCCCCAAGGAAGAAGAGGATGCTCTTTATGTATACAACAAGCTTAGGAAAGGTCACAACTCCATGGCTAACATGTACAAGCCAATCCCTGATGCAGCATTGGACACTCACAAGTTTGGTTCTATATACTATCTGCTTGCTGGTTTGACCACCATGAACACCATATTGAGGCACACTCTATTGCCCAAGTCCGGAGATCACAGGATGATTCATGGCCACTCCATCAACTTGCTTGACTTGTTTGATGTCCTACAGAAATTCAAGGTCATGAGATTGATTGTAGAAACATTGAAGAGAATAGCAACAGACTAGAAGAGGTCTGGTTGATATGCCCCTCACATTCAGACTTTGATCAACTCCGAGATGGGAACCAGGACATATCTACTAGATAGGGAGCATCTTCCCCTGAGGCCAGACTTTGAGGACAAGGTGGTTGCCATGGATGCTTCACATCCTACATGTGTAGAAGCCCATGAGAAGATTGAGAAAGCAAAGGCTACAAAAGCAGTAGAGGCGGCAAGTGCCCCAGATGCTTCAGTTGCGAATCTCAGGACCAAGCAAGAGCAACTCAATTATCTGCTTGAGAACACCATGGGAATTTAGAAGAGATTGGCCACCTTGTGTCAAAATCAGGAAACTCTTGAGAGGATTGTTGAGACTAAGTTCCATGACCTAGATGTGAAGGTCACTGAGATTCAGACAGTTGTGGATATGCTTCAAGAGGATGCCGAGGACAGGAATGATAGACCCACAATATTCACATTCAGAGACTGCCAAGGGCACAAAGATCATCAGTTGTGCCAGTTGCCATAGACCCCAGGACTACCACTTCAGCACCTGTAGCCACTACGACAGTTTTCCCTCAAGTGTCAACTCCTCCATCTCCACAGACATCTTTAGAAGCATTTGCTGATGAACTCCACTCCATGTTGCCTACGCACATTAGAGCAACAAGCTAGAGGACCCCTTCAGGAGCTCCATGAGATCATGCTTAGAGTGTCGTATATCACTATACGTTTTTGAGCTTTTTAGTAACTTGTTGCCAAAGGGGGAGAAAGTGTACAGATCACAAGCTTCGAGAGAGAGAGAGAGAGAGATAGATAGGGAGTGCCTCTTGCCTTTTGTTGGTTTCATTTTCTACTCTCCGTGTTATGCTCGTGAGAAACTTATGTGATCATGTGTTTGATCATATTATGCTTAATGTGTTCTTGCATGATTATATCTATGAATGTTTGTGTATGATCAATCACTTGTATCCTTGGTGATGAGTGCATGTTATTTAACTCTTATCATTTTGAGCATGCCACCAAGATGTATGTGACATGGAAACGTGACCCATGATCCTAATCGATTGTGCACTTGCATTCAAAAGAAATATTTTAAATAATGCACAAATTTAGAGGGAGCTCTTGCTTATCACATACTTCTCAAGGCGACGATCTATTTCATTCATATTATCATTTATCGAAACTTTGATCTATATGTTTTCATCAATTACCAAAAAGGGGGAGATTGAAAGTGCAACTAATCCCCGGGTGGTTTTGGCAATTCATAACAACATATAGCTCACTGAACTAATATCCATTCAAGTTTAATATTTCAGAAAGTTCATTGAATGTCATGGCATGGACTAGAGATGTGGACCCCCTCAAAATGCTAGGGACACATATTGACAAAAGCTCAAGACTCTTCATTTATATTTTAGTGATCCAAGATCACATTGAGTCCATAGGAATGCCAATACTATTAAAAGAGGATAAGGTGTTGCTTAATGGTCTACTTGCTCAAAATGCTTAGTGATATTTCTCCAAAGCCCTCAACCACTTCCTCATTTCCAAATATGTCCAAAACCCAAAGTCAAACTCGGCCCCATCGAAATCTTGTATCCGGCGCCACCGACTTCATATAACCTAGCCACTGCTAGAAACCCTAACACCTCGGTCACACCGATATGGATCTCGGTCTCAGCGAGATGGCCTTGCAAATATCTCTTGCCTATTGCAATTATTTCGGTCCCACCAAGTTTGCTTGACATTCTCTCTGTTGCCTTATTGCTTCTCTTCCGTCTAACCGAGTTGATGCAATCGGTGCCACCGAGTTGATGTTTTCCCTAACCCTAGCACATCGGTCCCACCGAGATTCCTAACATTCATATTTTGAACTGAATTGGTCTCACCGAGTTGTTCTATTTGGTCTGACCAAGTTGGGTCAAATGTGTGTAATGGTTGGATTTTGTGTGGAGGCTATATATACCCCTCCACCCCTTCTCCATAAGTGAGAGAGTCATCAAAACGTGCCTACACTTCCAGCCTACATTTTCTAAGAGAGAACCACCTACTCATGTGTCGGTTCAACAAACCCTAGGTCTGTTGCCTAGACCGTGCACAGGCCTAAGAGAAAGTTTGGAACATCCAAGACAAGACCAAGTGAGAAAGATAGCTCATTCCTAACATCCAAGCAAGGTTGCCCAGACCGTGCAGTTCAAAAAGACCAAGTCAAGCTAAACAAAGCAAGACACCACTAAGGGAAAGCCTCCCTTGCCAGGTAGGCGAGCCTGGCGAGGTTGAGGGTGCTCCAGAGACAAGTCTCAAGACTGTCGCGACAAGCTTGACAGGGATGCCAATGGCAGACTACCCCGCCAGGGCTCCACTACTCCATCTCACAGCGACACAAGTCATTGACTGGTGCGTGTCGAGCTCCGAAGTGACTAAGTGGCTGTTTTTTGACGCATGGCAGCCACTTCCGAAGTAGATCACCTCCAAATGACACCCATCCAGAGACGTGTCAAGCAGACATACATGAAGGTGGCCGAACAGCCCGGCAAGTCTTGGCAGGCATGCCATGACGTGACACTAAGCAGCGCATTTAATGCGCTATACCCTGTCTGCAAAGTTAGGTATGATAGCATTGTTTGTTATCTAATCAGTACACAATGACTGATTTGCCATTGTGGTGACCACTTGATCTATAAAAGGATGGCCATGGCAACCATAGAAAGGATTTGGACCTCTGTACACTCATACGCATAGCTACTCTCGCCCCGAGGAAGCCCTCCCGGGCTAGAGAGGTGCATCTCCACAATAGTCCCACAACAATCCATGAAAGTAGGAATAGGGTTTTATGCCTCGCGGTGGCCCAAACCTCGGTAAAACTGCCCGCGTGATCTCTGTTGTGCTATGCGACATTCTCCGCTCTTTGTGCAATGCGTTCATCCCCCCTGGCGAACCACAATGGGTTGATGGCCCCATAGGTGGCCATGGTTTCCCACGACATCATGTGTAACACCCCGGATGCAACTTGCCATATTTGTACTCCGACTCTTGCCATTTCGGTTTTAAGTTATGAGATTTCAATTCATGGTTGGGTTTTTGTCTTTGTTTTGCATTTTTTTCATGTCATGCATTTCATATCATGTGCATCTCATTTGCATTCGTGTTCATCTCATGCATCCGAGCATTTTCCCCGTTGTCTGTTTGGCAATCCGACACTCCCACGTGCACCGGCGCACCTTCTTGTCTCTTTTCGTGAGTGGGTGTTAAACATTCTTGGAATGGACCGAGATTTGCCAAGTGGCGTTCGTACACCACCGGTAGATCGCCTGTCAAATTTCATTCCATTTGGAGTCCGTTTGATACTCCATCGGTTAACCGGGTAAACGGGAAGGCCTCTTGTGTGTTGCAGCCCAACACCCCTCCAAAACGGCCCAATAACCCTTCTAAACCATCTTCATGTCCTCCGTCATCGCATCACGATCGTGTGGGCGAAAACTACACTCCATTTTGACACTCCTACCTCCTACCTATAAATATGTGCTCTCCCCGTCCAAATCCGGGTCCAAACCCTAGCAAAACTTCCCCCGCCGCCACCGGACACGTCCGGCCACACTGGACAAAGTGGCCGCCGCCGCCCGCACCAATCGCTACGCGCCACGTGTCCACCCACGCCCACTTCTCCGCCGGGCCCGTGAAGCCCAGATCGGACCCACACCGGGCCGCGCCGGGCCCAAGGGAGCCCGCAACCTCGCCGCCCGCACCTGCCTCGCCGGATCTTCGCCGCTGCCTTCGCGCCGTTCTCGGCAACCAACTCCAGCGACCGGAGCACGCCGCCGCCCTTCCTCCGCCTCGCCTGCCCCGCCATCCGCCGCCTGCACCAGGTCGCCGGCCACCGCACCCGTCCCCATCTCGTTCTTCCTCCTTTGGCCCGATCTCACCCGTACTCATCTCTCTCTCTCTCCCGTTCGACAGGAAGCCGCACCGCCGCCTCGATCCTCTTCCGCCGCCGTTTGGAGTCCCATCAAACTCGGATCCGGCACCCCCGCCTCTGGATCTGTTTGTTCCCCTAGATCCTCGCTGTGCCCGCCTGTCGGAGTCGCCGCTGCACCGCCATTGACCTCGGGCGCCGCCATCCCTGTGTCCTGCTCGTGTGCCAGGAAATGATGAGGGTGACGCCCTCACCCGCGTGGGACACCTCCTCGCCACAGGCCAAGCAGTGTTTGGCCTGAACCGCATCCTTCCTTCCTGGGCCGAAGCGCGTGTGGTGAGCCATCCCCTAAATCCCGCCCGAGCATCATTTAGTTTACCCGCGCTCGTTTGTTTTTTTCTATGTCTCGAATCTGCAATGATTTCATGCCTTGTTCATTGCCTCATATCTCGGTGACCGTAGCTTTGTTTCATGCATATAAGCTATCAAAATGTTCATTTGGAGATGCTCTTCATTTCATTCCATTGTGGAATGCTTGTTTGAGTCATTGATGCAAGAGTGCTATAAAATGTTTACTGCTGCTACTTATCAGTTTAGGGTGATTTGTCATTTTTGTCACATTTGATGTGTGCTTCATGTGGGCATGAGCTCTACATTTGTTTTGGTCTATGCCATGCCATCTTTACACGGGTGCTTGCCATGTATTTTTGTGATCAATGTGGTGACTAGCACAAGCATGCAAAGTAACCTTCGCGATATTGCTGTTTTCAGGGACTTAGGATTTTACTGTCATTTTCCTTCTATTATTTTGATGCTATGTAAACATGATGCTACAGTGAGATCCATGCTTGTTTTGAGTTGCTTCAGTAAGGATGTTTTGGACATATGGTTATGCTCTATCCATCCATGCCCCTGTTTGCAATTATGGAGTGCCCTAGCATGTCTCAATCTTTCTCTACGTTTGCTATAAAATGTTCCTGGTAGATTGTTTACATGTTAATCAATTTTTCCATGGTTGTTGTTAGTGAACTTGATCTTACCATGGTTAGCTTCATGAACATGTCATCTTGCTGTAGGTATGCTTGTCTTGTCATGCAATGCCTTGTGGTGAGTGATTTGAGCTCACAAAGGTGCCTTCATAATGCTGTTTATGACATGCTCTGTTTTCTGCTAAGTCTGAAACTGTTAATAAAATTTTCTATGTTTACATGGGCGCCATCATATCTTCTGTGCCTTTTTGGCTCATGATCAGTAAGGGACTTTTGTTCTATGCATTTAGTAGATTCATGCCATGCCTTTGTTTGCTATGATATATTCCTGTAGCATGTTGTTTGCTCGCTCCGAACATTGCTTCCTGATGTTATTTCTGGCATGTAAGTATTTTCACCAAGTCTGTGAAGCTGATATCTTTTGCACTTTGGCCATGCTTGTTTGAACCTTCTCTTGGGTGATTTAGCCGTAGCTCAGTTTTCATGTTTTGTCAAGCATCTTGCGTAGATCACTTCCATGTGCTTTGTTGTTATATTGGAATGCAGTAGCTTAGTTTCTTATTGCATTCTAGATGGCATCGTGCTGGTAATCGCAGAATTGTGCCATTCTTGTTTTGCTTGCCATTTGCAAACCGTGCTACCGATTCCGGTGATCTTTATATCGTTTTCGACCGAAATCATCTCATCTTTCCAGCCCCACACTTTGTTTGCCAAGTTGATGCCTTGTTCATCCTTTTCCTTCCGAAGCATGCATATGCATTGCATATCATGGCTTGCATATCATGCCATGTTTTGCATCATGTTGTTTGTGCATTGCACCGTGATTGATTGTTGGTCCTTTGCTTATGTTCTTGCCTTGGGTAGAGCCGGGAGATGAGTACGTGATCGAGGAACCTGTTGAGTATGCTAATGAGGATCAAGCTTTCGTCAACTCTGAGAACTTTGTAGGCAAGATGACCATACCCTCGAAATCACTTCTTTCTTTGCTTGTTAGGTGTTCACTCTATTGCTATGCCGCGCTACCTACCACTTGATATATCATGCCTACCATATTGCCATGTTAAGCCTCTAACCCACCTTTCCTAGCAAAGCATTGTTTGGCTATGTTACCGCTTTTACTCGGCCCCTCTTATAGCGTTGCTAGTTGTAGGTGAAGATTGAATTTGTTCCATGTTGGAACATGGATATTGTTGGTATATCATTATTATCTCTTATTTACTTTAATGCATCTATATACTTCGTAAAGGGTGGAAGGCTCAGCCTTATGCCTGGTGTTTTGTTCCACTCTTGCTGCCCTAGTTTCCGTCATACCGGTGTTATGTTCCTTGATTTTGTGTTCCTTACGCGGTTGGCTGTTATGGGAACCCCTTGACAGTTCGCTTTGAATAAAACTCCTCCAGCAAGGCCCAACCTTGGTTTTACCATTTACCTACCTGCCACCTTATACTTCCCTTGGGTTTTGCAGACTCAAGGGTCATCTTTATTTTAACCCCCTCGGGCCAGTGCTCCTCTGAGTGTTGGTCCGAACCGAGCCGCGTGCGGGGCCACCTCGAGGAAACTCGAGGGTTCGTTTTACTCGTAGCCTGTCTCATCCGCCGTTTCCCTAAGAACGAGATACATGCGACTCCTATCGGGATTTGTCAGCACATCGGGTGGCTTTGCTGGTCTTGTTTCACCATTGTAACCGGGATACCGAGACTGATCGGGTCTTCCCGGGAGAAGGAATATCCTTCGTTGACTGTGAGAGCTTGTGATGGTCTAAGTTCGGACACCCCTGCAGGGTTTTGAACTCTCAGAAGTCGTGCCCGCGGTTATGGGCAGATGGGAATTGGTTAATATCCGGTTGTAGAGAACATGACACTTAACTTAATTAAAATGAATCAACCGCGTGTGTAGCCGTGATGGCCTCTTTTCAGCGGAGCCCAGGAAGAGAACACGGTCTCGTGTTATGCTTGAACGTAAGTAGCTTCAGGATCACTTCTTGATCACTATTAGCTTCTTGACCGTGCTTTGCTTCTCTTCTCGCTCTCTTTTGTGCAAGTTAGCCACCATATATGCTAGTGCTTGCTGCAGCTCCAGCTCACTACCCGTTTCCTACCCTTAAGCATAAATAGTCTTGATCTTGTGGGTGAGAGATTGTTGAGTCCCCATGACTCACAGATATTTCAAACAGATGCAGGTGCCGATGATGCCAGTGCAGGGGATGCTACCGAACTCAAGTGGGAGTTCGACGAGGATTCGGGCCGTTATTATGTTTCTTTTCTGGATGATCAGTAGAGGAGCCCAGTTGGGACGATCGGAGATCTAGCATTTGGGGTTGTCTTCCTTTATTTTGGTTCCGTAGTTGGACCTTGATTGTATTATGGATGATGTATGACTATTTATGTATTGTGTGAAGTGGCGATTGTAAGCCGACTCTTTATCGCTTTCTTATTCAGTACATGGGATGTGTAAAGATTACCCATCTTGCGACATGCCTACCATGCGGCTATGCCTCTAAGTCGTGCCCCGACACGTGGGAGATATATCACATTGTGGGTGTTACATCATGTGTTGAGATCAAGATATTCCAATCCAACCACAAGAATCTTGATTTCTAGCTTTCCCCAAGTTGCTTTCTACTCAAATCATATTTCTACCAAATCCAAATCTATGTGAGAGAGTTGAGTGTTGGGGAGACTATCATTTGAAGCACAAGAGCAAGGAGTTTATTACCTTTATTACCTTTTTGAGAGTGGTGTCTCCTAGATTGGTTAGGTGCCACTTGGGAGCCTCCGACAAGATTGTGGAGTTGAACCAAGAAGTTTGTAAGGGCAAGGAGATTGCCTACTTCATGAAGATCTACCCGAGTGAGGCAAATCCTTCATGGGCGATGGCCATGGTGGGACAGACAAAGTTGCTTCTTCGTGGACCCTTCGTGGGTGGAGCCCTCCATGGACTCGCGCAACTGTTAGCCTTCCTGGGTTGAAGTCTCCATCAACGTAGACGTATGATAGCACCACCTATCAGAACCACGCCAAAAATCTCCGTGTCATAATTGCGTTTGCACTCTCCAAACCCTTCCCTTTACCTTCATATGCAATGTTTTACTTTTCTCTGCTACACTCTTTGAATTGCATGTGTAGGTTGATTGCTTGAATTGTACTAGTTGCTAAAATCTGCCAACAACTAAAATTTGGAAAAGGTTAGATTTTTATTTTCTCAAGTTCTCTAATCGCCCCCCTCTAGACCTATTTTCAATCCTACAACAAGGACAACAGTGCGACCCATGCAAACGGAGCAACAGGCGTCCGGTGCAAGTACGTCATGATGGGCGTCTGGTTCAAGTATGGCATGGCCGGCCTCTAGGGCAATTACGGTGCATACGACTTCTTCCCGCTCCTGGCAAGGAATGGGGGTATTGAAGGGACGTGTACCCTGCTGTGACGCCGTGTCAACAGCAAGCAAGCGCCGATGGATCTGCTCTTGCTATGCGGCACCCCGTGCCTCTCGCTTTGCGGCACTCCAAGGGTCTCGCTGTGCGGCCAGCCGCAGCCTATTGGCGCGGACGCGCCTAACTTGCTCTACGGCGCACCATCGATCATGTTGTGCGGTGAGCTGCAGCCTCTCGACCCTGACATGCCTGTCTTGATCCACAATGCTACATCATCATGCGCCAACGGTCTGCTCAGCCCTTGTGATGACGCGCATCATGTCGTCGTCCATTGTGTTGCCGGGGAGCTTCTCGGCCTCGACAGGCCGTGGCACCTTCTAGTTTTCCTTGTCGAGGAGGTTGATTTCAGAGGCAGCGCTTTGGTGGGTTGGCATGCTTGGAATGGTGGATGTGTTACAGGCTACGCTTATTGCCTCGGTGCATCGCGCGCCGCCTAGGTTTATGTGTAATATCACTAGGTGGCAGCGGGAAAATTGTGAGGAAATGGTGGGAAACAGTTAAGGGAAACTTAGCATAGAAGGAACATCAAGCTAGCACGACGTGTGTGGGCACATTGCTCGCCCAAGGGTATGATCCATATACTTATGTGCCTAATAGAGCACACTATTCACAATAGAGAATATTGTTCTGTTTATCCTAGTAGACCAGTGGCGGCAAGCATCACAAGAAGTAGATGATGATCAGATGATCGTTTATCCTAGTTAATTATGCTTGTAATAGTTTACTTTTGTGTGTACCAGGACGTGTTTGCTGACAACACACGCGACTTATTAGCAGAAATCATCTATGTTATTAGTGGTCTTTGCACACATTTCTAATTACATACATGTTTGCCACGTACCACACACATCTTGTTAAGTTGAACCATTTCTGTTCTCTCGGCTCAACGCAAATAGTTCATATGAGTGAACTGTTTGCCATATAACGCACACACCTTTGATCTGGCTGACCGTTTATGTTGTGTTGCTTAATCACAAACAGTTCATCCGCATGAACTGTATGCCGTATATCGCACACACCTTCATCTGGCTGCCCATTTCCGTTGTTCTGCATCATCGCAAATAGTTCTTCTAGATTAACCGCATGTCACACATCGCACACGCAAATCTAATCTGAATCGTGTTTGATGTCTCTGCCATCGCAAATGTTTTGTATCTTTTTTGACGGATTTGTTACATCACCGTTTGTGATTAATGCATCGCACACAGTTTTGTCGAAGGGTCTCTGATTGGACACGTTTGGACCATCCTGCAGTAGTGTACGTGCAACCATCAGCACCACCACCAACAGGTCATCCTCATGCATATAATCGCAACGATAGGGCTGCACCACCACCTTAGGTACGTGATTATGACCATATTGCTAAAGTGAAATTGAAAATTCCACCATTTGAGGGTAGATACATTCCTGATATCTATCTTACTTGGGAGTTAGAAATTGATCAACATTTCACATACTTGCAGTATCCTGAGGACAGACGTGTTGGTGCTGCTGTTTGTGAATTCACAAGTTTTGCTTCTTTTTCATGGTTTGAGCATTGTAGATTATATCATAATAATATCCCTACTACTTGGGATGCTTCAAAATTGCTACGCGTACTAGTTGGGTTCCACCGTATTATCAACATGACTTACTCTAAAAATTGCGGCATTTAAAAATAAGGAAAAAATGTAGAGGAATATTATCAGGAATTACAAACTGGCGTGATTAGACGTGGTATTGAGTATAAGGAGTATAATAATATCACTCATTTATTCCATCTTGCTTTTAAAGCTGAACTTGAAGTGCGGGATCAACAGGCATTAGCGCGAACTAATTTTTCTGCAGGCCGATCTTTCATCCTGGACACCACGTACATCCTCTACATGCACACGTGCTACTGCAGCACCACCGACTTCAGCCGCCAATTCCAACAGAGATACAAGAAAACGGGTACCAGCACCACCATTTTCCAGGAGCACACCTTTTGGTCCCGCATAGAGCTCTTCCTCATCCATGGCATCAACGGGGCAAACACATGGGGTTATATGCCGTTGTTGCCAGGGTGGAGGTCATTATGCGAATAAATGTCCATCTCCGTGTGTGATGATTATTATTGAGGATGGTGGGTATGAGTCCGCTAGTGACTGATGAGGATACTTTGGCTCTTATTGCAAGTGAAGAACACGGTGGAGATGATTCTGAACATAAGATACAATACATGGTTGCTGAAGATGCTGACATGTATCAGAGTCTAATTGCTCAACATGTTTTGAGTGTGCAGGTAACACAAGTTGAGCAAAATGAGAGGCACAATTTGTTCCACACAAAGGAAGTTGTGAAGGACATTCTGTTTGCGTCATTTTTGATGGACGGAGTTGCAATAACTTGGCTAGCATGGAGAAGGTGGAGAAGCTGTCTCTCAACACTAGACCACATCCTCATCCTTACTACATACAATAGTTCAACAACAACGGTAAGGCTAAGTTAACACGTACTGCGTGTGTATTTTAGTATCGCTACATATGATGATTATGTTGATTGTGATGTGGTACACATGCAAGCATGCTCCTTATTACTTGGTAGCACTACAAAAAAATACACTTCCGTGATGATACATGTTTGTCACAGTAGGTCACGTTTTTTGTCGTGTATGAACGTCCATGACGATTTTATAACAGAATCAAAATAGTCATACCTGTGCTGTTGTAGAAGTGTTTCATGGCAATACCAAAAATTATCATCACGGAACTGTCCACTTCCATGATGATAAATGGCCCATCATGGAAGGGCTTTTGTCAAGGGCAACCGACACGTGACATCCACCGTAACGGGTCATCGTTAAGCTATCAGGATCCGGTTTGGATCCGATAACCCGTTAACAACCCGGACCAATGGGGATTTTCCATGTGTAAAATCATCATTGGCTCGAGGAAACACGTTTCGGCTCCTCAGTGGGCCAGATGTCATCCGTCCAATGAAGGAGAGATGCCTATGATACATCGACACGTGATAGGGCCCAACAAAGGCCCATATAGGTTAAAAAGGCCGTCCCAATCAAAGGCTCGTAGTATATACTCAGGTACTAGTGGGCCAGCCCAATAATGGACTGTTTAAACATGGCCCATTTACGGCCCGAAGCTAGATCCGGCTCATTAATTGTTCACGGAATATTTGGGCCGAATTACGGCCCAGTGACATTTCATCCTGTTAGAGGCCCGGTTTAGACATGGGCTCATTTAAGCCCGGCGTGTCTTTCGGCCTGGGAATGGCCTGTGCTACCCATGGGACATATATGGTCCAATGCGACATTCGTCCCTCTAACGGCGCGTAATAAAGGTGGCAATAGTTTAGCCCAACGTGACTTTGGGCCTACTAAAGGCCTATTGTATAATTCAGCCCGTTGATGCCTCTACTAAGCTTTCGGCCTCTTAAAGGCCCATGATATCAGTGGGAAAACTAAGGCCCGAGATATGTTTCGGCATGGTAATGGCCCGTCATATAACTAGGCCAAAAAAGGCCCGGTCTACATTTCAGCCTGCTGAAGGCCTGTAGACGACTAGTGAAAATTATCTCCCAACATGCATTTCGGCCTGCTAAAGGCCCATAGTTTCTTGTGGGCCGTAACAGGCCAGCGGAATATTCAGCCTATTAATTTCCCAAAGCTACAAGGGCCCAACTAAGCGATCCAATAAAGGCCCAACTAAACTTTGGGTCAAATATAGGCCCGTGTAAGTTGTGGGCGTGGCGCAAAGTGTAAAGGCCCCAATGGTCTTTCAGGCCCAAGAAAGTTGTAGGCCGGCCCAATTGTGGCGCGCTAAAAATCAGGCCCGTTAGAGGTGAATGTTTCATCCCGGTCGACTACATCAGATTTTCTCCTTTTTTCTTCAGATAGCGAATGATGGCAGTAAGTAGTAGGAATTAAGAACAAACCTCTATACAATAAAGAAATTACGGCATAGTAACTTAGAATAAACCTACACTATACAATAATGGATTTATGGTATATTACATCCACTGGGCATCGAAGTTCGCCACCAGTGATCATAAAGCGCAACGAAGAAGAAGATCACAAAAATTGGGCACCATTGCAGCATAACAAAATAATATTGAACCAAGACCACTTCCAAGACAGTTCAAGAAAGGTTAGCCTTGCGCGAGAACTGATGCGCAAGCTGCTGAGCAAGGCTATGAGACCGGCCTAGAATGTCGGTCATAGCTTCCAGGTGTAGCTGTTTAGCAATGAGGGTTTCATTGGTGTTCTCCGTAATCTTTCTTAGAGATAGTACTTCAAGTAGAAGTTGAGTAGCAGAATGCCTTTCCGCTAGAACTTGGTACTGAAGAAGTCGAACGGATTCAGACAGAGAATTCTGTGAGCTTGGCTGATTGCTAGTCTCAAGTAACTAGAACACTGTATCAAGACAAGACTTTGGGGTTGTCTCACTATCTTCAAGATGTTCTACCTTCTTTGCTGCAATATATGATGGGTTTGTCTAACAGCCTTCAGCATACTTGTGCATGTAATGAAGCATATCACCATGAAACAAGCAGAGAGATGACATGTTTTGCATGTGTATAAACAAAGATGATAACTGTGATGTCAATTCCATCCAATTTCAAATTAGAAATATAGAGTAAGTTCAAAATATCAATAGCATAATTTGGCATTATTCATAATGGGGGGAGCTTCACCACACTACTAGATTACCATGGCAACAAAACAAGCATAGATGAAGGGCAAAGATAATCATTGTATCTATTTTGGTTAATGTGCATGCCATGTTGTTCATATCATCAGCCACATCAGGAACATAAAACAGGCGATAGCAAGGTGCAAACATGGGCTGCTTCACCACACACTGGATTATAGATCCACAAAAACAAGCATACATATAGGGAGTATTGAGTAATGTGCATGGTATAAATAAGGAATTTGGTTTTACAAGTAAAACTCGGAACTTACGGTTGTCGCGAACATGCATTTTGATAGAAACAACAAACTAAACAACAATTAATGATAGGGAGTATGAGCAAATTAAATAGCAGTTGAGGATAAAGGCTTTAGAAGGACTCACTTACATTAACAGTTAACACCGGCTTTATAATGCCCTCCTCCATGTCAAGGCAAGGGTAACTCAAGAATTTTAGCACATAATCTTCTTCGTAAGCATTGCATGCACTCTACATTTTGTAGAGAGTAATTACAGATATGATAATACTTGAAGGGATAGAGGATAATGAAGATAAGATGCAGATTGATGCTACATAATCAACTACCAATCCATGGAAGTACAAGCGTTACAGGAAAAAATGTAATGACAAGAGCAATGGGCTACACTTCTGCACTGGCATTGTTTGTGTATTCAACTTGTTGGTAAGAATAAATATAGATATGCTATTTTTAGCAAATGCTGGGTGAGGGAGATAAGATGTAGAATGTTACACAATGAACCAATCCCTCTTCCCATAATATAAGAGTCTTTTGAACACTGGTGTACTGTACAAAACATTCTTATATTATGGGACAGAGGGAGTAGTTGTTAATGTAAGTACAGTGATAGACGACGTTCAGTCCTTACAAGAGGACTACGGAGCTAAACCTCTTAAAATGCATTGGGTTGATTCTAAATTTATGTAAGAGTCCATACGGATCTTATAATGTCCACCAAATGGACGATAACGAGGCTAACATGTGCAATGATGCTACATAATCAACCAGCTATGAAAGTAAGCATGGTCATATAGGGGAAGATGTACTCACAAGAGCAATGCAGTGTGCAGTATAGTTGCGATATTCTGTGGTCGCTTGAGAATGAATTTTCTTCTGCAAACTATTTCCGTACAAGTGAGATGTTAAGGCCCATGCAGAAATGTAGTTCAAATTGTGATGTGATATCATAGACAATACCTTATGCTAGAGAGGAGACAAATATGTAACAAGATTATTCCAGTCACTTCTGATAAATGTAGCATCGGAGACTTTATAGAAATTTCGTTTAGAGGCTTGCCATCGAAGTGTGCTTGACTCAGGTAGGAACGATGCTTCATCCATGAGTGCTTGAAAAGCACAACCAACACTTGCTTGTATTGACAATCCAGTTTGGTCGTCGCCTATTTAAAAGAATGAAATCTTGTGTCTTCTGTCAGCAGAAACATACACATAAATTACCATGGATAATATTAGTACATTACTTACGCGTAAGTTGTGGAGGAAGATTGGAAATTGTTCTTTGTCTGCGGTATAATCTTTCCATGAAGGAAACATGCGCACAAAGTTCTTGACAACAATATAAGCGGCGTCTTGAAATCTAGGATGAAGTGGAACATGAGTCCTATTTGCTGCAATTAGGGCTCTCTCTCGTTTGAAAAGGGATTTGGCAACTGGATTTGGTGTACTCTTTGCTGGAATGGGAATTTTGGGTCGTAGAGCTTGTGCTATGTCAACTGGCATCATCATACTATTTGTGGCAGTTGGAGTCTGCTGAGTGGGGGCATCAGAGATGGCCAGTGTAGTAGGGCTAGAGTCTGCTAGAGTTGTGGTCATTTTTTTGGGTCTGGTGATATTGCAACTACACCTAATGGGCTATTTTATTTATCAGATGTCACTACCTTTTCCAAAGACTTTGTTCGTGCTCCTCCGCGATCAGCAATCGCCCTCTTCCTTTTGAACGTCTGTGTCACACCCTAGCTAGTCCATGCATTAGAGTGTGCATCATGTTTTCTTTTCATCAGAAACTTGAAATGGGGAAGGCAGAACCCCCAGCACCCTTTTGAAATCAACTAGGGTTTACTAAAAATAATTTCAATGAACCTGAAATGCCCTTCTAAAATGTTCACCCTCTTTGTCTTAGGTTAGAACCTCTGGCAATTTTGGTGCACAATTTTCTAGGTCAACAGAAGGTCATTGAATTAAATCATAAGTATTTGAATTTGGGCATTTAAATGCTATAAAATAATTTAAATGCTCAAATAATTCTGGGAGTAAATGTTTCCTGTTGGAAATATTCTAAATAGAGGCCACATTTAATTTCAGGATTTTTGGAAATGTTCTAGTATTTTAAATAAAGCTAAACAGTTGCAGTTTAATAGAAAACAGAAACTAAATCAAAAAAAGGGAGAAAGAAGCCCACCTGGGCCTTACCTGGCTCGGCCCAGCCTACTGGCTCGGCCAGTCACCCCCTACCTCGCGCCAGGAGGCAGGGGCGCGTGCTCGCCGCGCACCAGCCACGCACCGGCCACCTCCTGCTTCTGCCGACGCCGGGAGACGCCCAGAGGACGCCACGCGACCCCCACGTCTCCCTCTCATCCTCTCTCACTCTCCCCCTCGTCTCCCTCATCCTCTCCCGCAATGGCCGAGCGCGTCCCTCGCCGCCGATAGCCGTAGTCGCCGCCAGAGACCTCCCCTCGCCCCTCCGACGAGCCCATCAGCTCCGCCTCGACTTCCTCATCCTCCCCACCGAGCCACGCATCGCCGGAGGCCCTGAAACGCCGCCTTCGCCCTCGTCTTCAACCTCGGGCATCCGAGATCGCCGGCGACCGCATCTCTTATCCAGCCCGTCCCCGAGCCCGCTGAGATCGCCACACGACTCCCTGTGAGCTCCTGCTTCTTTCCCCGTGCTCGCCCCCTCCGTTTCCGTCCCCTAGCTCCATCTTCCACCATGGCCGAAGCTCACCAGTGCCGTGCCTCGTCGCCGTCGTGGCCAGAGCCACAGTGGCTTGAAGCCGGGCACACCACCGTGCTCCACACCTCACCAGGAGCACGTAGCACACCTCAGCGCCTCCCCTAGCGCCCTGCATCGCCTAACCCGCCGTTTGCCGAACTCCGGGCGCCGCTGTCGAGCTCGCTGGCGTCGTTTCCGGCGTCCCCGTGTCCAACAACTTGCACCACTGGATGCGGCAGCTCCCCAGCTACGCGTAGCACTTCTCCGCCGCCGTTTTGGTCGCCTGAGGGCGTTTTCCGAAGCCCTCCACCGTCTCGGCCTCGCCGGCGACTCAACGCCGGCGGGATTAGCCCTGTTGACCGGTAGTTTGACCACTGACGTGGACTGGGTGGGCCCAGGTTGACTCCTTTGAGTCAATGACAAGTGGGCCCCCCCTCTGCTAATTATCCAGATTAGTTTCTAACTAAAATTAGTTAGTTTAATTAGTATAGTCACTGACCAGTGGGCCCTGCCCAGTAATTAGGCTAACTAAACGCAGTTAGTGCACTGAGAGGCTGACAAAAGGGGCCCACCAGTCAGGTTTGACCTGGGCTGGCGCCGTTGATCTGCTAAGGTCAGCATGACGCAATGCTGACGCAGTAATGCATTTTCTGGATTTATTTTTATTCAGGAAATTCCAGAAAATGTTTAAAACTTCTAAAAATCATAGAAATTCAACCGTAACTCCAAATGAAATAATTTATATATGAAAAATTATCAGAAAAATTCAATCTATCCATCTGTAATGGTTTCATGCATGACAAAACAAGTTTACCTTGCTGTTTAGGCAGAATAAGGAAATGCACTATTAAGGCCATGTTTAATGAGCTAATATTTGAATCTTTGATTCAAATGAGTTCATTCCTTCCTATTATAAGTTGCATTAGGCCAAGACACATTCATATTGCCATGTCATAGCATGCATCATATTGTTGCATATCGTCATGTGTTGATTGTGTTCCGGTGTGTTCTTCGTGGTAGGTTCTGCCTCCGAGGATATTCACGAGTATCCAACTGAAGGGCAGTATCCCGTTACCACTCCATCAGGAAAGCAACCATTGATCATTCCGATACAACCCATGTTCTCGCTCCTGCTCTTGTTTACTGCATTAAGACATCGCGATTCAAACTGCTGTGTGCTACGGTAGTTGAACCCTTATCCTCTGCATGACCTGTCATTGCCACAGTAACTAGATGAAACCCACTAGCATGTGTAGGAGTTGATTGAGCCATGTATGTGATTCCCACCTTGCTATGCCTGCTATGCTTAGAGTTGAGTCAGGTCTGGTTCATATGGGTGATGAGCTAGAGAGAAATGCTTATGTCAGTAATATGAGGGATGTATTGAACATGTTTTGGTAAAGGTATCGATGAGAGGCCATGTAGGAGTACATGGTGGGTTGTTTCATTGAGGCCGCCCCTAAGAACTGAGATCTGTATGCGTGATTTAAGATTCAGCTACTACCACACATTGGGCCCTGAAATATGACCCCGCTCGACTTACTGACCCCTCTCGCCTCTGTCCAGGAGTTGCAACTAGTTTCTGGAGTTTGTAGGACATGTGTTGGCGGCCGTGCGTAGCGCTGACCCTAGGGGTGGGCTATGATGCGGTAGATACACCGTGGCTGGGTATGCCGGGCGCCCGTTTGGCGTCTCGGAACCCTGTACACATCGTTTGGGGCCGTTGAGGACACCCCGGCCAGATTTCCTTGCGGATGGAACCTGAATAGGCGATAAACCTGGACTAGAGACTTGTGAGGTTAGTCAGGTCGTGGTCTACACCCACGTCGGTTTTCGCTTGAAGTCTGCCGAGCACATGTCGTGTGCAGACGCTAAGTGGTGGAAACATGTGTGACGAAGTACACCCCTGCAGGGTATAAAACTATTCGAATAGCCGCGTCCACGGTAAAGGACTACTTGGTTGCCTATACAGTTCATAGACAAGTTAATGGATACTACTAAAAGACTCAAGATAAGTGTGAGTACCGAGGATGACCCTCTCGTAGGATGATGAGGGAGGATCCACGGTGGAGTATTGTGTTGGTGAGTAGTGGACTCGTGTGCAAAAACTATTTTACTGGTGAAGTTCCGTAGGATAGCTTAGCCAAGAGTCAAAGCTGGCTTGCTGCATCAACCCCACCGCCTTCTTGAGAATAAGCATGTATAGTAGGTTCTGATGTAAGACTTGCTGAGTACCTTTGTACTCATGTTTGCTTAATTACTGTTTTCAGACGACAACACCGCCCCTTCCGATGGGTTCTATGTAGACCTTGACGTCGACGAGTGACTAGCCACCCAGGTGGTGGTCCTGGCCATGGAGGGCCCTATGTAGATAGACAGGCTTCGAGAAGCCTTCTTTCTTTCTAGAGTCTGTACTCAGACTAGTTGCTTCTACATGTGCTTGTATGTTTGTATGACTTGAGTGTCGGGTCATGTGACCCCTATCTGTATGAACATGTTATGTATGGCTCTCTGGAGCCTTTAAATAAAGTACTTGAGTTGTAGAGTTTTGTTGTGATGCCATGTTGTATGTACTCATATCGGGCATATTGTGTGTATGATTGAAATGCTTGGTATGAGTGGGATCCGACAATCTAGTTGTTTATCCTTGGCAGCCTTTCTTATGGGGAAATGTAGTCTAGTGTTCCTCGAGCCATAGTAGTCCGCTACAGCCCGGTTCACCGGAGTCCTGCTAGCCCAGCACTACTGTTCAGGACACTTGACTGGCCGGCATGTGTTTCACTTCGTCCCTATGTCTGTCCCTTCGGGGAAATGTCACACGGTGACTTCCGGAGTCCTGCCTAGCCTGCTACAGCCCGGGGTTCCCCGGAGTCCTGTTAGCCCAGTGCTACAGCCCGGAATCACTCGTTGATGACCGACATGTTCGATGTGATTCATGTATGCCTGTCTCCATAGGTCTGTGCCGCTTTGGGTTCACGACTAGCCATGTCGGCCTGGGTTCTCTGTCATATGGATGCTAGCGACACTATCATATACGTGAGCCAAAAGGCGCAAACGGTCCCGGGCCATGGTAAGGCGACACCCGTGGGATACCGTGCGTGAGGCCGCAAAGTGATATGAGGAGTTACCGGCTAGATCGATGTGACTTGGAATCGGGGTCCTGACAGTCTGATACACAAGAACAACATTTGAATGGATAATTATGGTATGATGACAGATGGAATATGTACTGAAAATGGATAGGCAGGGCGTATTCACATACATAGTGTAAACTAAGCTAATGGCAGTGTAACAAAGTAGAAGCAATGCAAAGCATCAGTTGCAAGATATGTGTGACCAATATAACCTTGGAAAGTTAGAGCAAGCACCTTCACGGGTGAATAAGATAGGGCATCTGCCTCTGACTCCTCCACTAGGGAACTACATTGACTTAGGTCTCCGTGTAGCTCAGAATCACTGTTAGGATCATATTTTGAGCATGAATCTATAGATGGAGAGCATTTGCATTGCATTGCATCCAGACTTGCTTTCAGTCCCTTAATGCCAAGTTTGACAGCCATGGCATGGTTCTGCTTTATTCTTTTGATGCGCGCAAGCTCATAATCATTATGATGTTGTTCGGTATCTAAGATTCATGAAAACATAAAAAGTAGTCAGATTATCTATGTAATGCATTGCAGATTCAACTCGAAAAGTGTCTCTCTATAAACTCCTGCATATGCAAATTTCATCCCTTGACCATGCTGACCAGACCACACACAGAAATACAAACCTCTTATGTCTCTATAACAGGCAGACACACATTTCAAAATTGAAGTAGGAATATTAGAATCATGTCAAATTTGTATTCGAACAAATAAACTAAGGAATAATGAGTGGCGTAATGTTTATCTTCAAGGGTGGAGTGCTAGTAATGCGACACAAAGCAAGTAGGAAAATTGTATTCCATGTAAAAGATCGTAGTCTATGTAGAAGGTGTAAATGACACTTTCTTTCTATACCATGTGTTGTTCGTTGCCCACACATGCTGGAAGAGATCACACAGAGAAGTACTATTCACTCATGTCTGCGGTTCCAGTATTTTGAAACAGGGTGGTCCACCCTAAAAGAATATTGACAACAAATATGACAAGGCAAGGATAGATGTAGTGAATCAATCATTACTTGTGAGCTTACTAGGACAAGTATGCAGGATTGTAACTACAGTAAGAGACCGTCCAAAATCTGAATCGAGAAATTGGTCTAGCACTTATTGTTTGCAGCTAATTGATGTGAATAATTGGATATCATATCGAATGAGTAAGGAAGACAAGTAAAATTGTGAACAAACCTAGCCTGAAGTAGTAATCTGGGTTAATGTCACTATGACCAACAATCCAAAAAGAGTAGTGTCTCTTCCTAGGGCCAGAATTTTGAAACACTGTGAACTTTACAAGTACTAAAGATTAGTGACATACATATGAACCATTAAGTGCATGTAGCACTCAATACACAACAAACCCTAATCACAGTCCTGCCTAATGAGTAATTAATCAATTAGAAAATGGGTGATGAGGAGTGGCTGCTAAGTGTTGAGGACGTATCTCAGGATAAATCAGGTTGGCTTAGTGGATGCTACATGCCTGAGCTCTGAACAGACTGGGAAGGTAGGCATGGTGGCATGCCCAGGCAGCGGTGACGCTATTGGGCGTGCGGCTCCTGACTTCCTATTAGTCCGGCATCTCCTCCTAGAGTCATGTTGTCCGGGGACGGCAAGTCGCCGGTGTCGGTGCAACAGACCTGGGTCTATTTCCCAGACTATGCATAGGCACGGGAACAGGATTGAGGCACCAGCCCAAGTCAGAGTGCAAGAGACCAAGAGCTTCGGAGGACCAATATGCAAACCAAGAGGACCAAGATCAAGCCAGAGAAGCAAAATGCCACAAGGAGAAAAGCCCCCCCTTGTCGGGAAAGCGAGCTCAGCAGGGGTGCGGTCGTGCCCGGAAGAAGACGCCCAAGACGTCCCGACAGGGCTTGCCGGGACTCACGAGGGCAAAACAACCTCACCCAACTACTCCACCACGACCCGCGTCATCAATCAGTGTGGTGTCAAGCCGCAAAGTGACTAAGTGGCAGCCATTCGCCACATGGTAGCCTTTCTCTACAGAAGATGCCCTAGAACGACACCCGCCCTATGACGTATCAAGCGAGCAGGTGTGAAGCTGGCAAAATAGCCCGACAAGGCTTGCCGGGTAACAAACAACATGACGTTAAGCGGTGCATTTAATGCACCCTGTCAGCCCTGCAGAGTTAGGTATGATAGCACTTTTTCATTCTTATCAGTGCATAATGACTACTTTGCCATTGTGGAAGCCCCTTAATATATAAAAGGAGGACCATAGCAACTATAAAAAGGGTTAGAAGGTTTCATAACAAACACGCCCATACGCGCGTAGCCACTGCCGCCCTTGCCAGGCAAGTGTCATACGCTCTGCCAGCACTCTTCCACCATCAATCCAGCAAAGCAAGAGTAGGGTTTTACGCCTCACCGCGGCCCGAACATGGGTAAAATTGCCTGCGTAATCTCTGTCGTGCTGGCGCACGCTCGTCTACTCTTTCTGCAATGTGACGTCCCCCTCCCGAACCAGTAAGGGGCCCTCTAGTCCCATAGGTGGTCGTGGTTTTCCGCGACATCTTTGGCACGCCGGGTAGGGGGGTCGCTTGCTAAACCTGAAGGAGTGTGCAGCGGGTCATCTTCATCACCATCTTCACCTTCGACGGCGCCATCGACCATGGCGCCCAAAAAGTAATCCGGTGCTTCGGCTCATCCATCCACCTTGAAGGCTCCGCCGCTCGCGGCCTCTGATGCTGCGAGGGACACGGAGGCACGCGAGGATGTGGACGCTGCTGGGGGCTGGCGGGAGGAGGTGGCACCGTCACCACTTCCTCTGTGGCCGACACAGGAGTAGGAGGCATCAGAGGATAACAACATCAGCAGCGCCCCGACGGCCACGCTCCACAAGGTACGGGTGAGGGGGTTACTCCGTCCGGGCCCCCTCCTCTTGCCGACGGGCACAACCGCAGTAACGGCGCTTGTTCCGAGGCAAATCGCCACCCTCTGGCCACCCCACCACGGGAGCGACCGTAGCACGTGCGCCTCCCCCGGGACGGGTTGACCATGTCGCTGCGGCCAACGGAGCCGCTGGTCCTCGAGCACCCTCGCCGCACCACCCTGCCATCCAGATGGCCGCTCCGCAATAGCGGGGGCGCGGTGCTGCCGCCGCTTGAACTGTCAAGAGCCAAGTGATGGTGCGATCTACTTCATCATCGCCCATGCCAAGCACAACCACAAAATCCATGGCGCAGGCTCAGCTGCTGCTGAAGTTTCCTCCAGCGGCCGAGCAGATGGACGAATGGTGTGCCACCATCCAAAGTATGTTTAGTTTCACAGAGGCTAGGGGCTCGCATCGAGCTAGCCCAACACGGCATCCCCGAGCGACGACAACGGCTCATGCTACTGGTCGTACGAAACGGGCCACCCCCACGGTGCAGTCCCTGTCATGGAAGCCAGCGCCAGCACAAAAGAATCAAGAACCTAACGACGTCTCGATGGCCTCTTTTGACCCTCGAGCATGTCCAGGCCGACGGCGAATCCTGGAAGATAGACGAAGGGGAGACACACATGTCACCGTCGAGCGACACCACGACGACCACTCCCGGACTGATGGGCGCGATGAACCCATCCTCGACGAGCCTGCGCTCGATATTGGTGGGTGCCAACCTTTCAAGGTTGGGTGCCCTACCTTTACTCGCGAGCTACGGCAAGTCTGTTGGCCATTCGTTTGCACGTTCAAGCTAGAGATACCCGAGAAGTACAATGGGAGGCTAAACCCAGCAGAGTTTCTGAGAATCTACACCATCGCTGTTCAGGCCGCCGGGGAAAGAGATGAGAAGGTGTTTTCCAACTACTTCCCTTTCGCCCTCAAGTCCAATATGAGGTCTTGGCTGATGCACCTGCTGGAGAACTCCATTTCTTCGTAGGCCGACCTGTGCCATGAGTTCATTGGCGCTTGCACCAGCGGCCATCAAGAGCCAGGCCGACCCAGCGACTTGCAACTTCTCCAAAGAAGGAAGGAGAGACTCTCTATAAGTATTTATAGAGATTCAACAAGGTCCATAGGAATATCCCAAATATCCATCCGACAGCTGTGATAGCTGCCTTCCAGTACAATGTGCGCAACCGCTGGATCCGTTCCAAGATGAACGTGCGGTTGCCGAAGACTGTGAAGGAGCTTTACACCTTCGTGGATATGTGTGCTGAAATGGAGGAGGGGAGGAAGCTACCCGGTGAAGAAGATTGCACCAACATTGAGTCAGAGGAAGATGATGAATCTACCAGTCAAAAGAAGAGCAAGAAGGGCAATAAGAAGCACAAGGATAAGGCAGTGATGACTCTTGAGGCATCAGGTGCACTTAGTACCAGAAAGAAGGCTAAGGCTAAGGTCCTCGGCAAGGAAGCTGCCGTGTGCGCTGACTGTAGGGAGGCCGCTGCTGCCGAGAAGGCTGCGAAAGGTGATGGGTCATATTGCAAGATTCATCGGACCAAAGGCCACGATCTTCAAGAGTGCTATCAGATTGAGCAGCTCGTCAAGAGACAGAGAGGAGAGTATGAGAAGTGTGACAAGGAATAGGGTCAGAATGTTGCTGGCGGTAAGGGCCGAGGCGGTGAAGTAAATCGCCCCAAAAAACCCCTCAGGGGCAAAGGAAAGCCCACCAGAGGTCAAGAGAAGGAAGCCTATGACGATGAGAGTGATGGAAGGGATGAAGAGGAAACCAGCGAGCAGGAGTTTCAGAAGGCCACTGGCGCCCTGTGCATTGACGGGGGTGCATGTTTGCGCATGTCTCACCGCGAGCTCAAGCGATGGGCGCGAGAAGTCAATGTCGTGGAACCAGCACCAGGGGCCCGTAAACCGCTCAAATGGTCACGCACGCCCATCATCTTTGACGAAGAGGATCATCGTGACCGTACTGCTGTGGTAGGATGTTTGCCATTGTTGGTCTCCCCAACAATTCGCAACCTCAAGGTCACTAAAAAGTTGGTGGACGGCGGGGCCGGGTTGAATCGGATCTCCCTGGCAGTTATCAGCAAACTTCAGATAGCAGAGGAAGAGATAAAGGTTACCGACATGTTTCAAGGAGTTAATCTTGGCAGGAGCCATCCTTAGGGAAATATCATGCTCCTGGTAACATTTGGGGGAGAGCTGAACTACCAGACCGAGAGGATTGTGTTTGATGTGGTCGACCTCCCCCTGCTGTACAATGGGATCCTTGGACGCCCAGCCCTATCTAAATTCATGGCGGCATCCCACTATGCCTACAACACCTTGTAGATGCCTAGGCCTGTGGGAGTCATAACCGTCCCATCAGACAAGAAGGATGCTATCATTTGTGTGGACAAGATGTCCCGGGACGCAGTCGCGGCAGAGGAGGCGGCATCAGTAGTTCCCGCCAAGGAGGATAGTGGAAAGAAGAAGGGTAGTAGGTATGCTGGCAAGGAGTCGGGGAAGCATGTCTCCTTGGAGTGCACTGCGCCTGTTGATGACTTGCCAGAGAGTCCCAACAGCAAGAAATCCAAGATCACCTCATCCTAAGTAAAGAAGGTTCATGCAGGATTGGCTAGCATTGATGGTACTTTCACTATCAGCGCCACCCTCGATGACAAATAGGAAAGCGTGCTCCTTGCCTTCCTGCGGGCGAATATTGATGTGTTTGTTTGACAACCATCTGATATCCCCGATGTTCCCAGGGAGGTAATCGAGCACCATCTAGCTGTCTGCCCACACGCCCGAGCCATCAAGCAGAATGTTCGGAAGCAGGCCTTGGAGAGGCAGCAGTTTATTGCAGAAGAGATCAAGAAACTTGAAGCAGCTAGTTTGTTCAGAGGAGTGCTACACCCCACGTGGTTGGAAAATCCAGTGGTAGTCCGGAAGGCTAACTGGAAGTGGAGGCTTTGCATAGATTTCATAGATCTCAACAAAGCTTGCCCAAAGGACCCGTTCCCCTTGCCGCGTATCGATCAGATTGTGGACTCCACTTCAGGCTATCATTTTCTCTCCTTTCTGGATGCATATTTTGGGTATTCACCAAATCTTCATATCCAAGGAAGAGGAAGAGAAGACATCGCTCATCACTCCATCTGGTATGTACTGTTTTGTCCACTTTTGCAAGGGCAGTCCAGATTGGTTTCGAGCCACAACTGCAGAGAAACATCAAAGCTTATATGGATGATATTGTGGTCAAGACCAAGGATAGAGCCACCCTTATTTAGGATTTGGAGGAGACATTTGCTAATCTGCGCAAGATCAACTTGAAGCTCAACCCAGAGAAGTGTGTGTTTGGCGTTACTGTTGGCGTTCTGGGACCGGGGGTGCCCAGACTTGCCTGCCCGCGGCCCGTGGCATGGCTCAATCAGCAGCCTGTTATGGCCTAGTTCCAATGACAACAAGACCCTCGCGAGGGGCCAAGCCTCGTGAGGCGGACGACACCAAGACCTCCCTGGGGGCGGCATCACTAGGCTGGCTGGCTCCCGAGGAGCAGAGATATCGAGGCATGGTGGACCTCACGAGGTTCCCATGATGTGAGCGGTGACGACCAAGGCCAGGCAGGCGTCAGGGGGCAGTGTACTAGTTTCCTCTTTGGTGCTAAGGTGGCAAGCGTAGGCGCAGAGTCCCGAGGAATCAAGCAAAGGTTTCCATATCAGTGCAAAAAGACCAAGACCGCCAAGACGGAGGTCATCATGGAGCCCACGACAGCGTCACCACCAGAGCTTTTGCTGGCGAAAAATACTTTTGTCAGGATAGCTTGTACTAGTTGTCTCCCTTCGAATTTGGCCGTTGTGGGATCCCTTCCCGCCTAAAATTTGGGGAGAGGACTGAGGCCACTATAAATAGGACTTAGCCACCACCATAGAGGGGACTCGGATCCATTCCACCCTGACAAGATCACCAGCTCATCGAGCCCAAGAACACCTCACCTCCTGAGGTTGTGCATCCACTGTACTAGTTCATCCTTAGACCCTCGAGATAATCCACCACAAAGTTGGAGTAGGGTATTACACCGCAAGGTGGCCAGAACAAGGATAAATCTCTGTGTCCCTCGTTCTTTGGGTCTCTCAAGCTAGGCCGTGGGATCGTTAGCGAGCGAGCTAGGGAGAGAGTGTTCTTCGTGCGCACCCAAGTGTTCGAACCTCTCAAGGGTCTGTGGAGCCCTAAATCCGACATTTCCCTCAGGAAAGCTGCTTGGGTTCTTTGTATCCCATCGGGGGATTGAAGCCAACACCGATAAGACTAAAGCTATCGAGCAGATCCAAGCACCAAGGACAGTCAAGGATGTGAGGCTTCTAACAAGGAGCGTTACCGCGCTAAGCAGATTCATTTCCAAGTCTGTTGAGCGCGCCCTGCCGTTCTTCAAAATTTTGAAGAAGGCAGGGCCCATGAAGTGGACCCCAGAGGAAGATGTGGCTTTGCAAGAGTTGAAGGCCTACTTGTCCTATGTGCCCACCTTGGTTGCTCCCAAGCCACAAGAGCCGTTTCTGCTATACCTAGCGGCAACCAACCAAGTGGTTAGCACAACCTTGGTAGCGTAGCTAGAAGTGGATGAAGCTGAAAGTGAGCAAGTAATGGCAGAGTCAGATAAGAATCATGACAGAAGTGAGCACGGCAGTGAGGACAACCCCAAGGACATGACAAGGAAGAAAGTGGTGTAGCGCCTAGTGTAATTCATCAGCTCCTTATTACTAGGGGGTAGATAGAGGTAGTCTGGCATGCAAAAGATGATCTTTGGTCTCATCATGGCCTCAAGGAAATTGTGCCACTACTTCCAAGCCCATGAGATCACGGTTGTCACTCGTTTCCCATTGCAAAGGATACTCCGAAACCATGAGGCTACTGGCAGAATAGTGGAGTGGGCTTTAGAGTTATCCAGTTTTGGTTTGAAATTTGAGAGCACATCGACAATCGAGAGCAGGGCATTTGCAGAGTTTATTGCAGAATGGACGCCAACCCCTGATAAGGAAGTGCCAAAGACAGTTATCCATGGCAAGGAATCGCCCCAAGAATGGATTATGTATTTCGATGGTGCCTTTTCCCTGCAAGGTGCAGGGGCTGGTGTCCTTCTTGTCACCCCCTCCCGGGAGCACTTGAAGTATGTCGTCCAGATACATTTTGCCCGGGAAGAGGCAACCAACGATACAGCAGAGTATGAAGGGCTCCTTGCCGGGCTCAGGATTGCCACAGAATTGGGAATTAAGAAGCTGGTCATTCGACGAGATTCACAGCTTGTGGTGTGACAAGTCAAGAAGGATTACCAAAGTCCATTGACAGAGGCATACGTCGAGGAAGTAAGGAGATTGGAGGAATGCTTTGACATATTGCAAATAGAGCACGTACCCCGTGTGGAAAATAGCATTGTTGATCATCTGTGAATGTCTGCTGCACAGAAGCTTCCTGTGGAACTAGGGAGTTTTGTTCTCCATCTTACTCAGCGCTCCGTATCCCCAACAACAATGGCCGGAAAAGGAGGAAATTGGACTCCGGTAAGCCTCTCCCGGTAGAGCCGCCCGCTCCTGGCAGAGACCCTACCAGCAAAAACTCCTTGCCGCCTGCCTGACTGCATCCTCCAGCCGGGCCCATGGACCCCGCGAACAAGGAACGTGCCGCCGCAGTTGAGGTGGTGCCGCTAGACCTCGTTGCCGAGCCCCAGGCTCCAACTTGGGCAAGGCACATAGTCCACTTCCTCCAAAATGGAGAGCTTCACGACGACCAAGATGAAGCTGAAAGAGTAGCCCGGAGGGCCATTATGTATCAGTTTGTCGATGACACTCTGTATAGAAGGAGGCCCAACGGTGTGAAATTGAAGTGCGTCTGCCGGGAAGAAGGAAAGGAACTGCTAGCTGAAATACACAGCAGCATGTGCGGCTCCCACATTGGTTGGGAAAGTATTCCAGTAAGGATTCTATTGGCCCACAGCCATCCAAGATGCGTTCGAGCTAGTCACCAAGTGTGAAGCATGGCAGTTCCATTCCAAGAACATCCGCCTGCCTGCCCAAGCTCTTTAGACAATCCCTTTATCATGGCCATTTTCGGTCTGGGGGCTCGCTATCCTCGGCCCTTTCCGCCGAGCAATCAGGGGCTTTGAATTCTTGTTCGTTGCTATCGACAAGTTTACAAAGTGGCCAGAAGTGACCGCCGTGAGAAAGTGACTCCTCAGTCAGATATCAAGTTCTTGAAAGAATTAGTGTGCCATTTTGGAGTTCCGGCAAGGATTATTACCGACAACGGCACCCAATTCACAAGCTGTGCCTTCATGCAACATGTTCAGGCCCTCTGATGCAAGATTTCAATTGCTTCTGTTGCACATCCCAAGAGCAATGGGCAAGCTGAGAGGGCAAACGCTGAAGTGTTGCGAGGACTCAAGGCAAGAACCTTTGATACACTGCGGAAGCATGGCAGGTGGTGGATCGATGAGCTGTCGGTAGTTCTCTGGCCCCTCAGAACAACACCAAATCGAGCTACCAAGGAGACTCCCTTCTCCCTGGTCTATGGGGTAGAAGTAGTTATCCCCACAGAACACATTTATGGGTCGCCTTGAGTGCTTTACTATGACGAAGTAGCGCAAGATCAGCACTGGCGTGACGACGCTGTGCTACTCGAGGAGAAAAGCCTCCGGGCTGCTATGCGTGCTACACGCTACCAACAGGCTTGCGTCGCTATCATAGCCAAAGGGTTCATGCCTGTTGTTTTGTGGAAGGCGAACTTGTCCTTAGGCCCGTTCAGTCCGCCAAGGGTATAAACAAGTTGATGCCGAAGTGGGAAGGCCCTTACCGGGTAGTATGAGTCACCAGACCAGGCGCAGTCCGTCTGGAGATCGGAGATGGCATTCAATTGCAGAACTCATGGAATATTGAGCATCTCCGCAAGTTCTACTCGTAAGGCGTGACTGTCGGGACCTGCCTGGCAACCACCCTTTTGTATAGGCCTTGCCTCCATTGCATGTAACCCCATGTACAAATCTAGGCGATGACCCTGAGCATCAGAGATATAAACGAAGTGCTGGGGCCCCCGGACCAAGTTGCATGCATGCATGATCATTCCAAGAGCATTGAATAAAGCATTTCATGAGTATTTGCATATGCATATAGATAGGATTGCATGTTGCATCATTCCCATCTGCATGAAGCTACAGGTTCCTACCGTGAACTTGGCCTCTACAAGGAGTTGGGAAGGTGGACAAACATTGCGATTCTGGCAAGCCAAACAGATTAGTTCTACCTCTTGTCCATTAGTGTTTTGTAAGCTATAACTTGTGCATGAGAAAACCTCGCCACTGTTTTGAGACTTAGGTGCTCCCATCTTTGACTCAAACGTTGCTTCGGTCAGGATGGTGACAGTGGCCTTTGATAAAAGGAAGTTGGCGGGGAGCTGGTCCCTTTATTTTTTGCCTGCTAGAACAGTTCTCCAGCAAACAAAAGCGTGTCAGCAGGGTAGCCTGCTGGGGAAAACTCGTTTATTTACACTAAGGAGGCATCCCACCTCTGCATGGACATATAGATGCATGGGTTCCCAGCAAGGTTCATCTTTTTCATTAACATGCTAATAATGCAAGTACAAGTATTACAGAACACGAGCATGGATTTGAGAGATTACATTATTTGAATTAAAATTTGGCAAATGCCTACAGATTTAAGATTGAAAAAAGATAAGTGCCACTTAATACCCTTTCTTGTCCTTCTCCTCCTAGGCACGGCCGTTTAAGGCGAGGGGGGCGAAAGGAGTGCCTGGGCAGAAGCCCAACCCGCCCCCCTCGGGCTCCACGAGAGGTACCCCGATGGGAGCAGGAGAGAACCAAGTAACGCGTTAATGGAGAGCACGGCGGGGGCGACCCATCGACCACCGCCACCATGGCCAGCAGGACACAACAAGGCTGACGGAGCTATAGCCCGAGAGGAATCCTTTCGGGGTCTAGCTGGGGGACTGCTAGAGGAGCCAGGGAGCACCATCCCCACCTCTGTATCCAACTCCCGAGCCAATCACATTGCTGGGAAGGAGACGCGGACGCAGAAGATGGTGCTACCGCCTGATGAAGAAGGTGCGGGCGGCGCTCAGCCAGAGTTAGAGTCGTCGCCCTCCGTCCCGCTACCGTCGCCATCACCGTCACTATCCTCTTGGTCGATTTTGCTCTAGGAGGAGCTTTGGTTGTCGGTCGAGCTCTCCGCGCAGCACCCTAAGCGACCTCCTGAGTGCCCGAAGATCTTGACAAAGAGTAGGCCACTCTCCATTAATTTGAACTGGAGAACCTGCCCCTCCGAGAAGCCATGGGTGCGAGAAAAAGTCTTCCAACCACGGCGGAGGTACATCACGTGAGGGGCAGGGAAGTCGACGTCAACATACATGCCGCCATTCCCACGGCCCCTCATGTGCAACCTCAGAGCGCATGGCTGTTCGAACTCCATTTCCCGTGGAAAGGGAGTTGGGAGCTGAAGGTGGCCGCACAGAGGTTTGTACAGCCTGACGATGAACTCTCGAGGCTGATCCCCGACATGGCCTTCCATTGGGGGAGGGCCGCCGGTGGGGGCACAGCCGAGGCCCCGCCCCGCCCCCCTGTTCCTCGGGCGCTACAGCGGACTCGGCCTCGCCCCCTCCCTCCTCCCCTCACGGCGGGCTCCGCCAGTGCAGGATCTGGAGGAGGAGGGATGCGTTGTCGAGTAGAAGCCCTCGGCACCGCTGCTGGACACCGTCGCGCCCTCCCCTCTCACCATGACTAAAAGGAAAGGATTGCAAAGGGGAAGAAGATGAAGCGTGTGTGGAGCAGCACTGCCCCTGCCCCCTTTTTATAGGAAGATGAGGCCGGGCACTGGCTTATCACATAGGAAATGGCCGCACCGCTCCTCCAATACGACCTCTCTACGCCCTCTATGGCTATAAGAATCAAGGCCGACCCTCTGCTCCAACCATCGGCATGTGATTTTCGGCCATGGCACTCCTTCCCGCACCCTCCGTATCCACCACCTACCACGCCCAATGCATGCGGAACACGTGGCAGGTGCATGCGAAACAGGAGGCAAGTGGAATGGAAGATTCCGCCCCATGATCGTGGGGTGTGGGCAATCCACGGGCCACAACTGAAGTTTTTCCACAGTGTTGTGTACGACGTGTGGGAAGATCAGAAACTGACCCAAGCCCAAGATTGACGAAGGAGAAAAGAGAAAAGACCTCAAGAGGCCAGCCTCTTCGGCGCCCCCGCCTATGAACTTATTATGCCCTACCCCGACGACGCTCGGCGGTGCGTTCGGGGCAGGCCCGGGGGCTTCTGTCGGTGCAACAAACCCTGGGTCTATTGCCCAAACTGTGCACATGCACGGGAACAGGATTGAGGCACCAACCCAAGTCATAGTGCAAGAGACAAAGAGCTTCAAAGGACCAACATGCAAACGAAGAGGACCAAGATCAAGCCAAAGAAGCATAATTCAACTAGGAGAAAAGTGCCCGTTGCCGGGCAAGCGAGCTCAGCGGGCGCGGGGCCGCCCTCGGAAGAAGACGGCCAAGATGTCCTGGCAGGGCTTGCCAGGACTCACGAGGGCTAACCCACCTCACCCAACTACTACACAATGACCCGTGTCGTCAATCAGTGCGGTGTCAAGACATAAAGTGACTATGTGGCAGCCAATCGCCACATGGCAGCCTTTCTCTACATAAGTTGACCTAGAACGACACCCGTCCTGCGACGTTTCAAGAGAGCAGGTGTGAAGCCGGAAAAATATCGCGGCAAGGCTTGTCGGGCAACCAACGATGTTATGTTAAGAGGTGCATTTAATGCACCCAGTCGGCCTGCATAGTTAGGTATGATAGCACTGTTTGCTATCTTATCAGTGCATAATGACTACTTTGCCATTGTGGTAGCCCCTTAATCTATAAAAGGAGGCGCATAGTAACCATAGAAAGGGTTAGAAGGTTGCATAACAAACACGCCCAGACGCGCATAGCCACTGCCACACTTGTCGGGCAAGTGTACTACGCTCCGTGACCACTCTTTCACCATCAATCCACCAAACCAGGAGTAGGGTTTTACGCCTCACGGCTGCTAGAACCTGGGTAAAATTGCCTGCGAGATCTCTGGCATGCTGCCCCACGCTCGTCTGCTCTTTGTGCAACGGGACGTCCCCCTGCCGAACCAGCAAGGGGCCCTCTAGTCCCACGGGTAGCCGTGGTTTCCCGCGACAGCGAGCGAGCAGGTAGCTGGGGCGAGTAGAGATCGAAAGCGCAGCAGAATAGAGGGGAATCGGGCCCTGGGCCGACCCAAAATCCCAGGGTGGGCCGTGGCCCACCGTGGGCACCCTGTAGACACACACCCGAGCGGCGTACATGCGTTTTCGAAACTAAATTAGGAACATTTAGCTAACCCATTAAATGACTCTGTTTTAGTAATATCAAATTCGTAGTTGAACAACTAAGCTTGTTTAGCTTGATGGGTGGAGTAGTGCTATTATGACACGTAGCACGTATGCTGATCATATAATGCTTATCAAAGGGGTAAACCCTAAGCATTTTATGTGGAAAAGAGGGCTTACCCTCTGATTTCTATTAAAGAAACCACCACCGAACCAACATGATCAATAAAACCCTAAGCATGATCAATTAAACCCTATTATGACTGTGCCTTGGCAGATTTAAAGCTGCAAACCATAGATATGCTATTATGCATCATTGTTTGCTTCAAACTAAGAACTAAATTCTAAGATTTGAAAAGAAAGTACCATAACCAAATTACGATCTATTTTCTGGTTGTGATCAAAAAGTTGATCAGATATGAAGTACCACCTCTCTTGCGGCGCTATATAGGCATCGGGGATGCGATGGCTCTCGGTAGCGTTGAAGCAGATCTACGACGGTAAACGGGTACATCGTGGGATAAGTCCCATTGTGGTAGACGAGAAGGTCGTGTGAGCGGCCTCGGCAAAGAGGACGACGCTGCTGATGAAGTGAGAGGACGCGATGCAAGGCTCCTGGTATGTCGTCATGGATGAGAAACGTCCATCCCTAGTAGTGGACAACACGGTCTTGGTAGGTGTTCTGGCATGGTGGACGACGGTGGTGATGGATGGGGTGGAGGACGGCGGCGATGGATGGGGTGGTGGACGGAGGAGGCTGGTGTGGGGATGGTGTTCTAGCACGGACGGTGTATGAATGGGAAAATGGAGGGAGAGGTACGGGGAACCATGTTTTTGGGACGTGTCTCTCTGAAATATGGGAAAGTTACAAACTTAGCCCCCATTTAAAATTTCGACGTCTCCTTGGTTGGGGATAGGACGGTAATCTCGTATCTCCCCGATATTTGCCCAGAGCCATTTCGGGCAAGGAGAGGTTGTTTTAGCGCCCACGGTTGGCGCCCACGATGTATGAACGGGGCTGACAGGTAGGGCTGTTGTGGCATGTCTGAGTGAAGTTACAAACCTGCCCCTATTAAAGATATTTGCCTACATCGATTTCGCCCGAGTCGAGTTTGTTTTGCCGCCCACCGTGTATGAATGGGGAAATGCATGGAGAGACAGAGGTCTTCCACATGACCTTGAAGTAAATGTGTTTTGCCGCCCACGTTTGGCGCCCACCGTGTTGCAATGGGCTCAGAAGCGGTCGTGTCACATCTAATTGATGTTACTAACCTACCCCTAGTGATAGCAGTGGAAATCGGGCCGATGGATTGTCTGTGTAAGGGGTAGATAGTAATTTCGATCTCCCAAACACTAGCTTCGGGCAGCCGACGTGGGAGTGGACATTTTGCCGCTTCTTTAAAGTTTTGTGACAATAAGCATCCATGTTTACCCTGACAACTAAATTCGAATCCATTATTTATTCTTATATGAATCTTTATAAATCATTCTATGTGTTTTTATATATATTCAAAAGCACTACAAAGATGTACTCCACTGTCATATATGAATATGATTTACAAATGCCAATACTCAAATTCGGAAGCTAGAATCCAGTTTAAAGTGAATTCGAATATTTGAAACCACTTTATTTCCGACTCAATTGTCACATGCAGCATAATGTGTAGTCCCATTTAGATATGTACAAAAGCGATGTCTCAAGATTCAAAATCCCGAGTCAATCAAAAAATAATGTATAAAACTAACAGACATATAAACACCTATAGAGTATATGGTTCAATAATATCAACTAACATACATAAGCCAGGCAACTGTACTTTTTTTGCTCGAAGAGCATCATTTTTTAGCAAATGTAGTTCATCATCTTGGCCCTTTCAGATGCGTGCCACTTAAGGACCATCTATACTACTATTATTGTTGAATGCACATTCAGACCGACTGGCATATTTGTATGTTTGGCACAGCAATCAAAAATGAAATGTCTCAGAGTCTTATCAATTAATATGGACTTGTGCTAAAAAATTACAAACCAAAAAACAAAAAACAATTATTCCATGAACTCTAAAACAAATGGTTTGATCGATTACATGAACAAACAACACAATGGTTATTCAATGATGGAAACAACATTTCACCTATGATTTACCAAGTGGGAATTTAATTTCCTTTTTTCCTTCAGGACCTTAACAATGCGGTCAGTCTCAGCTTGCTTCATTTTGAAATCCACCAAATATTTAATGGTTGTCTTGAGTACTGCTTGTGCTTGTGTTGTTTGCTTCCTCAACATGTCAACTTCATCTCTAAGTGTAGAAGCAGGTTATCTTTGTACCAATAGTTTAGCCTCTAGAGAATTAGCAGTTGGCAATTCATGATGCACAATTGGGCTGGTTCCACAGCTGTGGGATGGTACAACGTCCATGGGGACCTCGCTCTTTGCTCTTGGGCTAACCTATTTTGCCATTAAATTCTGATTGGATTCCGAAAAGTTGAAGTTAGCAAAACATCTCAACTGGGAGTTAGAACAACAAACTAGTTAAACAAAGAAGGAATTAAAGATTTTCTATTGGATGCTGAAAAGTATTTATTAACATCATTGTAAATGGTTGCAGTAGCAAATCAGTTAAACAGACAAGTTTTGTAAAAGGTACCTGTTGTGGCATTGGTGTTTCTCTTAGATCCTGAAAAGTTGAGTAGCCAGTAATGTGATTAGAGCAACCGGTTGCAGGAGAAGAGCAGTTAAAAAAAAGTTTTGCAAAAGGAACCTATTGTGGTATTGGAGTTTCTCTTGGATCGTGAAAAGTTGAATAGTCAGTAACTTGATTAGAGCAACAAGTTACAGGAGCAAACCTCTTACACAAATATATTTTTGAAAATGTACCAGCTGTGCAATTGGACTTCTCATTGGATCCTGACAACTTGATGTTGGTAAGATGATTACAACAACAAGTTACATCACCAAACCAGGTAAACAAGGAAGTTTCTGAAAACATACCCATTGTGCCAGCGTAGTTTTAGTTGGATCCTGCAAACTTGAATGTTAGCAATCATAAATAAAGTGTTGCAAGAGCCATAAGAAGCTACATCAAACTAATAAAACTAACCAGTTTTGGCAACGTATTTAATTACACATGAACTAGTGAAACAAACAAGTTCTTGGCAATGTATTAAAGTGACAAGTCGGTACCGTTTACCAGCAAGACAGACATCTGTAAATTTCTTTGATTTAAGAAAACTGATTCCAACACATATACACATATATAAAAGTAAAAAAGACGGTGTCCCTCATATAAACCAGACAATTGTTATCGCATGAAACCACGGCCACCTATGGGACCAAGAGCCCCTTTCTGGTATGGCGGGGGGATGGCATGTTGCACAAAGAGCGGAAGAGCTTGGAACAACATGTCATCGATCACACGGGCAATTTTACCTAGGTTCGGGCCACCGTGAGGCGTAAAACCCTACTCCTTCTTTGGTGGATTAATGGTGGAAAAATGGTGGTGAACGTAGCTCACTCGCCCAGCAGGGTCGCCTTGAGGGTGAGAGTGGCTACACGCGTACGAGTGTGTGGAGGCCTGAATCATCCAACCACTTCTACAATTGCCTTGGGCCTCCTTTTAAAGATAGAAGGGGTCACCAAAGTGGAAAATCAGTCATTATTCACTAATTGGATAGCAAATAGTGCTATCATACCTAACTCCGTAGGCTGACAGGGCGCATTAAATGCACCGCTCAAAGCTTGCCCAGTAGGGCCTACTGGGTTGTTTTGCCAGCTTTGCGCCTGCTTGCTCGACACGTCGCCTTAAGGGTCTCACTTGTATACATGCTCTGTAGGAAGTGGCTGCCAAGTGGTGGATAGCAGCCACTTAGTCACCTTGGAGCTTGACACCACACTGATTGATGACTTGGGTCATGATGAGATGGTGTGGTTGGGTGGTTCTGCCTCCGTATGCCTCAGCAGGCCTGCCGGGACACTTCGAAAGCTTGCTTCCGGGGGAAACCCCGTCCTTGCCGGGCTCGCTTGAATGGCAAGGGAGGATTTTACCTTGGCGTGTCTTGCTTCTCTGGCTCCTCTTGATCTTCTTGATCCGCATGTTGGATCCTTCAAAGGGCAGGTCTCTTGCGCTCCAATCTGGTCTTTGGAGTTGTGGTCTTGTGCCCGTGCCTGTGCATAGTCTGGTCAATAGACCCAGGGTTTGTTGGACCGACAGAAGCCCCCGGGCTTGTCCCGAACGTGCTGTCGGGCCTCGTCGGGACAGTCCCTAATAAATGCACAAGCAGGAGCGTGGAAGTTGCTGGCACCTTGAGATCTTCTTTACTTCTTCATTAACCTTGGATCCAGGCCAGTTCTTGGTTTTCCCGTGTGTTGCGTAAAGCCAATTGTGGTGGGGCCACTCTTGTAATGGCCCGTGAATGACTTTAACGCACGGGGGAGTAACTGACAATCCACTCCTCCCACCACGCCCTTATCCTATAGCCATGTATGTTGCATGCATCACACAAGGTAGGTAACGGAGGCGCGTGGTTCGGTAGAGCATCAACACGGGGGCTCGATCTTCTCGAATTGGTGGAGGAGGGCGGCGGTCACCTGTTGAGGGATCAACTTTCTATCTCTCCCGACCCATCTATAAAAGGAGGGGCGGGGGAAGAGCAGAGTCATTCATCCCTTCTCCTCCATCCTCTGCTTTCTGCTGGCCATGCTGAAGAAGAGAGCCCGGGGCTAGGCCCTGGGCAGTAGCTTGAGGTTAACGGTGTCGAGTACTTATGCTGATGCTTGGGGAATGAGTCTCGTCCTACCCCGGGGAAGATGTGGATGATGAGTCATCCATGGCGTGGGAGATATCAAGCTTTCCCATTGCGGTGAAATGCTTGTCTTCTCTGCCAGAGCCAGCCGCCCGTTGGGTAAAGAGGCATCTTGCTTCGAGCTGCCGCCGCTTCTTAGCTTGGTGACTAGGCCTCGGGAGCCCAGACACCCGTCCGGTACGCAGGGCTGGGGTTTGTTGGTAATCCCAACGCCGCTCCTTCCGGTGGGCCTGGGGTTAACGCTGAGGGGAGGCATGTCATCCTGCCCGCCATGGCGGGTAGCGGTGCGCCCCGAGCTCCCTAGCTGTCTTGCCTCTTGGCTGCTCCTTCGAGGAAGGCGTCAGGCTGGGGTCTGGCGTTTCCCTGGAGTGGTAGTGTTGGAAAGAAAATGAGGGAAGGTGGAGAAGGTGACTCGCAGGGCGTCAGGTTGGAGTACGATGGCATTGGTAACTTCATCTCCTACTGGCGACCTGCCACCTCGTCTTTCCGCTCTTCCCCTCCCTCCCCGGCACCATCATCACCAGCCTCTTTGGGTGATGGCTGGGGAGGGATGTTCTCTTGGTGCCTTTGTCTTCCCTCCAATAGTCTTCCGGCTGAGATTTGGTTGACGACTCCACCAGTGCCCAAGCCGGGGCTTCTTGCTGGTCCTGGAGGTGGTGACCAGGGGACCGCCAAGCTGCTCCCCGTACCCCTCCTTCACTGCCTCGCCACTCCCTATCTTGTCAGGCCATGTCCGACAGGCCATGGAGAGACCGGGATGGGCTCCTGCTTGGGTGCTTCTCCTAGTCCCCTTATCTTCCCACTGCAATACCTGGCATAGGGAAAATCAGAAGAGGAGATTACATGGCACTTATATTTTCAATCTTAAACCTGTAGGCACTTGCCAAATTTTAGTTCAAATAATGTAATCCCTTGAGTCCAAGTTTGTGTTCTGTAAGGTCCGCACTTGTTTTGTCAGCATGTTAATGCAAAAAATGAACCTTGCCGAGGACTCGCGCATGTAAATGTCCATGCAGACGTGGAGTGCCTCTTTGTCTTTAAATAAACGCGTTTGCCCTGGCAGGCTCCTGCCGGTACCCTTTATTTTGCTACTGGGGAACCGAGCCTACCAGGCATAAATGAGGGCCTAGCCCCCCGCCAATCTTTTTTCATCAAAGGCCACTGCGACCATCTTGACCGAAGCGGCGCTCGACTCAAAGGATGGTAGCACCTAAGTATCAAAAAGCGACAAGGTTTCCATATGCACAAGTTCTATCTTACAAAATATGTATGGACAAGAGATAGAACTTATCTGTTTGGCTTTCCGGAGATCGCAGTGTTGGTTCATCTTTCCAGCTCCCTTTAGAGGCCAAGTTCTTAGTAGGAACATGCAGTTGGACATGACGCAAGATGTGATCTTTTCTGTTTTGCATGCAAGCAACTTGCCGGGGCCCCCCGAGTGCTTCGTTTATTTCTCTGTTGCTCAGAGTCTGCGCCTGGCTTTGTACAAGGGGTTACATGCAACTGAGGCAAGGCATGTACAAAAGCGTGGCTGCCGGGCAGGGGCCGACAACCGTGCCCTATGGGTCGAACTTGAGGAGATGCTCAATATTCCTTGAATTTTGCAATTGAATGACTTCTCTGGTCTCCAAACGGACTGCGCCAGGTCTGGTGACTCGTACTACCTGGTAAGGGCCTTCCCACTTCTGCGTCAACTTGTTTGCACCCTTGGCAGACTGAATGCGCCTAAGGACAAGGTCGACTTCCTCAAAACACTCGGCATGAACCCTGCAGCTGTGATAGCAATGCAGGGCTTGCTGGTAGTGTGCAGCACGCATAGCAGCCTGGAGACGGTTCTCCTAGAGTAGCACAACGTCGTCACACCGGTGCTTATCTTGCGCTACTTCATCACAGGCAAGCACTCGAGGCGACCCGTAAATCAGTTCCGTGGGGATAACTGCTTCTTCCCCATAGACTAGGGAGAAGGGAGTCTACCCGATAGCTCGATTTGGTGTCGTTCTAAGGGACCAGAGAACTACCGGCAGCTCATCGATCCACCGCATGCCATGCTTCCGTAGTGTATCAAATTTTCTTTTCTTGAGTCCTCGCAGCACTTCAGTGTTTGCCATCTCAGCTTGCCCATTGCTTTTGGGATGTGCAATAGAGGCAAATGAGATCTTGCCTCCGAGGGCATGAACATATTGCATGAAAGCGCAACACGTGAACTGGGTGCCGTTCTCGGTAATGATCCTTGCAGGGACTCTAAAGCGGCACACCAATTCTTTCAAGAACATGATAGCTGACTGAGCAAACACCTTTCTCACGGCAGCTACTTCCAGCCACTTTGTAAACTTGTCAATATCAACGAACAAGAAGTCAAAGCCCCTGACAGCTCGGGGGAAAGGGCCAACGATATCGAGCCCCCAGACCAAAAACAGACATGACAAAGGGATTGTCTGAAGAGCTTGTGCAGGCAGGTGGATGCTCTTGGAATGGAATTGGCAGGCATCACACTTGGTGACTAGCTTGACTGCATCTTGGAGGGCAGTGGGCCAATAGAATTCTTGCTGGCATGCTTTCCCAACTAATGCTCTTGATCCAATGTGGGAGCCGCATATGCCTTTGTGTATCTATGCTAGTAGTTCCTTTCCTTCCTCCCGTTAGATGCACTTCAATTTCATACCGATGGGCCTCCTTCTGTAGAGAGTGTCATAGACAAACTGATACATACTGTCCCTCCGGGCTACTCTTTCAGCTTCATCTTGCTCATCGAGAAGTTCTCTAGTTTGGAGGAAATGGACTATGTGCCTTGCCCAAGTTGGAGCCTGGGGCTCGGCAACGTGGACTAGTGGCACCTCCTCATCTGTGGGAGAGTCTTCCTTGACCACAGGGACTAGTGGCCCGACAGGAGGGCGCATCCCGACAAGCAATGGGGAGCTCTTTCTGGCAGGGTCCCTACCAGGAGCCCCAGGGGTCTCTACCGGGATAGGCTTACCGGAGTCCAACTTCCACCTCTTTCTGGCCATTGTTTCCGGGGATACGAAGCATTGAGTAAGATGGATAACAAAAGTTCCTGGTTCGACAGGAGTTTTTGCGCAGCACACTTTAACAGATGATCAGCTATGTTGTTTTCCGCACGGGGTACGTGCTCTGTTTGCAATCCGTGAAAGCACTCCTCGAATCTCCTCACTTCCTTAATGTATGCCTCCATCAATGGACTTTGGGAATCCTTGTTGGCTTGTCTCACCACAAGTTGTGAATCTCCTCGAATGAGCAGCTTCTTGATTCCCAATTCAGCGGCAATCCTAAGCCTGGCAAGGAGCCCTTCATACTCTGTTGTATTGTTGGTCGCCTCCTCCAGGGCAAAGTGCATCTCGACGATGTACTTCAAGTGATCCCAGTGGGAGCAATGAGAAGCACGCCACCTCCAGCACCTTGTAGGGAGAAAGCACCATCGAAATACATAATCCATTATTGGGGTGCTTCCTTGCCGGGGTAACCATCTCTAGCACTTCTTCATCAGGGGTTGGCATCCATTCTGCAATAAACTCTGCGAATGCCATGCTCTCAATCGCTGATGTGCTCTCAAACTTCAGACCAAAGTTGGATAACTCCAAAGCCCACTCCACTATCCTGCCAGTAGCCTCAGGGTTTTGGAGTATTCTTCGCAATGGAAAGCGAGTGACAACCGTGATCTCATGGGCTTGGAAGTAGTGGTGCAGTTTCCTTAAGGCCGTGATGAGGCCAAAAATCAACTTTTACAAGCCAGAGTACCTCGACCAAGCCCCTGTAACAGGGAACTAACAAAGTACACTGGGCACTGCACCACTTTCTTCCTTGCTGCGTCGTTGGGGTTGCCCCTGCTGTCGTGCTCTTCTTTGCCCTGATCCTCATCCGGTCTTGCCAGGCTTTTCTCACTCTCTGTTTCCTCTACTTCCCGCTATTCCACTAAGGCCATACTAACCACTTGATTAGTCGCCGCCAAGTACAGCAGCAACGACTCTTGTGGTTCGGGTGCGACCAAAGTGAGTACAGAGGATAGGAAGGTCTTCAACTCTTGTAAAGTTGCATCTAATTCCGGGGTCCGCTTCATAGGCCCTGCCTTCTTCAAGATCTTGAAGAACGACACGATGCGCTTGGCAGACTTTGAGATGAATCTGCTAAGTGCGGTAATGCATCCTGTCAAGCACCTCACATCTTTGACTGTCCTGGGTACTACGATCTTGTTGGGCTCGGCTTCGATCGCACGATGGGACACAAAGAACTCAAGTAGCTTGCCAGAGGGGACACCAAACACACAATTCTCTGGATTCACCTTCAAGTTGATCTTGCACAGATTCACAAATGTTTCCTCCAAATCCTGTATGAGGGTTGCTTTGTCCTTGGTTTTGACCACAATATCATCCATATAAGCCTTAATGTCTCTGCAGCTATGGCTCAAAACCAATCTGGACTGCTCTTGCAAAAGTGGACCCGACACTCTTTAATCCAAAAGGCATGCGGACAAAGCAGTACGTACCACATGGAGTAATGAACGAGGTCTTCTCTTTGTCTTCCTTAGACATGAAGGAGAGCAAATCATAGCCCAAATTGGAGTCCATGACCAGGTCGACGAGCGGCAAGGGAAATGGGTCCTTCGGGCAAGCTTTGTTGATATCTGTGAAATCTATGCAAAGCCTCCATTTCCCATGAGCCTTGCACACGACTACTTGGTTTGCTAACCATGTTGGATGCAGTACTCCTCTACCAAACCAGTTGCCTCAAGATTCTTAATCTCTTCTGCAATGAACTGATGCCTTTCGACGGCCCGCTTTCGAACCTTCTGCTTGACGGGTCGGGCATGTGGGCAAACAGCAAGGTGGTGCTCGATTACCTCTCTTGGAACAAAGGGGATATCATATGGTTGTTAGGCAAACACATCGATATTCGTCCACAGGAAGGCAACTAGCGCACTTCCCTATTTGTTGTCAAGGGTGGCGCTGATAGTGAAGGTACCATCAACGCCAGCCAGCGCAGCCGGGACCTTCTTCACTTGGGGTGCAACAACCTTGGATCTCTTGCTGTTGGAACTCTCTGGCAAGTCATCGATAGGCGCAGCACACTCCAGAGAGGTACGGTTCTCGGATTCCTTGATGGTGTCCCTGCTATCCTTCTTCTTTCCTTTGCTTTCCATGGCGGGAACTGCCGCTACCGCGGCCTCTGCCGAGACTGCATCGCGGTACATCTTATCCATGCAAAGGATTGCGTCTTTCTGATTCATGGCATATCATGCACACAATAATCATGGCAAAAATGACAAATATGCAAATGGAGTAGCAGATCTGACAATTATCTCAAGTAGCCCTCTTCTAACATCATTTCGGGCATCAAGATGAACTCAAATGAAAATGATGCAATGGAATGAAATGATGTACTCTCTGAGATGAACAGTTTGATATTCTATATGCATGAATCGGAGCTACGGATGCAAAGTAACAAGGCTATGAACATGAGCACTTGGATCTGGAAGTTCGGGACTTAGAGAAAAAACACCTCGCAGATCTAGGGTTTACTATTCATGGCACGTGAACCGAGGTTCGCCGGGACCTCGCCGGCGATGATGGCCGGAGTAGAGGGAGGAAGAGGCGGGGCGGCGCTGGTGGAGGACGGGCGCGAGGCGGCGGAGGCGGCGCGGCGACCGGGCGAGGCGGCGGCGTCCGGCGACGGCGACCACGGCGGCCGGCGTCGAAGGGCTGCGAGGCGGCTCAGCGGCCGGAGTGCGGGGAGGAGAGGCCCCGGGCGGCGCGACGTGGGAGGAGGGCGGCGGCAGGCGCGGGCTCGCGAGGGCCCTCCCTGGGCCAGGCGGGCCGCGGCGGTGGAGGCGGTGGCGGCGCCACGTGGCGCGACGGGAGTGGGCGGCGACGACGTCCGGCGCGGTGCGGACAATGTCCAGTGCGCGGAGGCGATTTCTAGGGTTTCGGGGAGGGGGATCCGTGATTTTTCAAGGGGGACCTATTTATAGGCATAGAGGGAGCTAGGAGAGTCCAAATGAGTTACGGTTTTCGGCCACACAATCGTGATCGAAAAATCTAGATGATGGAGAAGGCTTAGGTGGGTTTTGGGCCAAATTGGAGGGGTGTTGGACTGCAACACACACGAGGCCTCTTCGGTCCCTCGGTTAACCGTTGGAGTATCAAACGAAGTCCAAATGATACGAAACTTGACAGGCGGTCTACCGGTAGTAAACCAAGGCCGCTTGGCAAGTCTCGGTCCAATCCAGAAATGTTTAATCCCCACACATGAAAGAAAGGTAGAAATGACCACCGGAGGAGAACGCAGCGCCGGAATGCAAAACGGACAACGGGGAAAATGCTCGAATGCATGAGATGAACACGTATGCAAATGCAATGCACATGATGACATGATATGAGATGCATGACAACGATAACAACACATGGAGACAAAGACCTGAACCCGAGAAAATAAATTAACTTAACACCGGAAACGGCAAGAGTTGGAGTACAAATTGGGAAAGTTACATCCGTGGTGTTACAGGTGTCCTCAACGGCCCCAAACGATGTGTGCAGGGTTCCCGAGACACCAAACGGGCGACTCGGTACACCGTGCCATGGTGTATCTACCGCATCATAGCCCACCCCTAGGGTCAGCGCTACGCACGGCCGCCAACACATAACCTATAAACACCAGAAACTAGTTGCAACTCCTGGACATAGGACGAGAGGGATCAGTAAGTTGAGCGGGGTCGTATTTCAGGGCCCAATGTGTGGTAGTAGCTTAATCTTAAATCACGCATATAGATCTCAGTTCTTAGGGACGGCCTCAATGAAACAACCCACCATGTACTCCTACAAGGCCTCTCATCGATACCTTTACCAAATCATGTTCAACACATCCCTCACATTACGGTCGTAATCATTTCACTCTAGCCCATCACCTAGATAAACCAGACCTGACACAACCCTAAGCATAGCAGGCATAGCAAGGTAGGAAACACACACATGGCTCAGTCAACTCCTACACATGCTAGTGGGTTTCATCTAGTTACTGTGGCAATGACAGGTCATGCAGAGGATAAGGGTTCAACTACCGCAGCACACAGCAGTTTGAAACGTTGTTGTCTTAATGCAGACAAAGAGAGCAGAAGCGAGAACATGGGATTGTATCGATATGATCAATGGGGCTGCTTGCCTGATGGAGTAGTAGTAGGGTACTGCCCTTCAGCTGGATACTCGGAAATATCCTCGGAGGCACAACCTACCACGGAAGACACCATAGAACACAATCATCACATGGCAATATGCAACAATATGATGCATGCTATGACATGGCAATATGAGGTGTCCTGCCTAATGCATTGTGAAACAAGTTGGTTTGGGTCCATTTGAATGAAAGATTCAAATGGAAGCTTATGTTCTTAACCATTATAAGTGTATTATCTTGTTTCACCTAAACAGCAAGGTTAAAGTGTTTTGTCATGCATGAAACCATTACAGATGGAAAGATTGAATTTTTCTGATCAAATTTCATATATAAATCTTTGCATTTGGAGTTACAGACTAAAAGTTATGAATTTTTGAAGTTTGTAATATTTTCTGAAATTTCCTGTATAAGAATAATTCCAGTAATTGGGAGTTATTGTGTCAGCATTGTGTCAGGGTGACGTCAGTGGTCAACGGGGCCGGTCCAGGTCAAACTTGACCAGTGGGACCCACGTGTCAGTAGTTAATTAACTAACTAATTTTGGTTAGTGCTAAACTAAGTTAATTAGGAGGGCGGTCCTACGTGTCATAGACTTAGGGGAGGCCAACCTGGGCCCACACGAGGTCAAACAGGGTCAAACTCGCCGGCGTTTAGCCGCCGGCGAGGCTAGACGCGGCGGGGTGATGTGGGTTTCGTGCTCTGGCGACCAAAACGATGGTGGAGAGCACCTACGCGTAGCTGGGAGCAAGCCGCATCGAGTGGTGGCAGTGGGTTGAGCTGGGGTGGCTGGAAACATCGCCGGCGACGACCTTGGCGGTCGCCGGAGTTCGGGCAAGGTTGAAACCGAGGCTACAGGGCACGGCGAGGCACGTGGAGTGGTGCTACGGGCTCCTGCGAGTGCAGTGAGTGCATTGGTCATAATGGTGTGGCCGGTGGGTGGACGGAGTCACGTCGACGACGAGCTCGGCGGCGGCGGGTGCTCGGGTGAGCGTGGTGCGGTGCGCACGGTGCAGGAGGGAGTTAATGGAGAGGGGGAGGAGGTAGTTGGGCTCACGGCGATCACAACGAGGCAGACGGCAAGGTCGGGGATGAGCTAGTGCTGCGGTGAAGGCTAAGGGCATCTCCGGCGGCCGGAGTTGGGGAAGACGGGGTCGGGGCAACTCTAGAGCGGGCGAGCACTCGGGGCTCGGCCTGCTCTACGTAGTCGACGACGGCGGAGCTCGTGGACACGGTGACGCGGAACGGGGACGATGACGGACGCGGTTATCACGGTGGCGCTGGCGCGGCGGCGTCGGCCATGGTGTGGGAGAGCGAGGGAGAGGGGCTGGGGAGGAGAGGGCGTGTTTACGAGCTTGGGGGAGGAGTGTGTGACCGAACCAGGGCAGCAGTATGGCGAGGGGAGGAAGCAGGGCGGCAGGCAGCTGCGTGGCGCGCGCAGGTGCCGGCGTCGAGGACCTGCTTGCCTGCCTGGCCAAGCCAAGCAGCTCATTGGAGCGGTGGCTGGGCTGGGCCGGCAGGTGGGCCTGCTAGGTGGCGCCAAGTAAGCCTCTACTCTCTCTCTGCTTTCTGTTTTTCTTTTTATTTATTCCTGTTCTGTGTTTTGAAAAACCTAAAAATATTCAAAGGCACATTTGAAAATATTCTCAACAGCCTAAAAATACTTTCAGGATTATTTGGGCATTTTAAAATATTTATAGGATTTAAATTGCCCAAATGCAATTAGTAATGAATTAATCCAATGACCTTATGATGTCCTAGAAAAGTGTGCACCATTTTTGTCAAAGGTTTTAACCCAAAACAAAAAGGGTGGACTTTTTAGAAGGGCATTTCAGGTTCGTTGAAAAAGTTTTTAGTAAACCCTAGTTGTTCCAGGGGGTGCTGGGGGTTCTGTCATCCCCATTTCAGTTTTCTGGGAAAATAAACATGATGCAACACTCTAATGCATGAACAAGCAAGGGTGTGACATGGGCTAGGCTCTGGGCCGTGGCCCACGCGAGGTCAACGGTGAGAGGAGGCGACTGGATCGGGACCTCCCGATCCACTGCGGCGGCACGCAGCGAGCAGGTTGCTGGCGAGCGGCGGAGAGCGACAGGGACGGCGGACCCGGCGAGCACCCTGCCGGATCCGGCCGGTGCGAGGTCGGAGAGGAGGCGGGGGACCCTGGTGGCGGCACGTTGCGGAGCTTGGCGGCGGGGATGAGGGTTCCGGTTGTCGGCCGGCACGAGATCGAGGCGGCGGGGCAGCGAACGCCAGCAAGGAGGCGGGGTGATGGACGGCAGTGAAGCGGCGACCGAGGGGCAAGGTGGCGCCGGTTCGGTGTGGAAGTAGGCGCGGTGGCGGTGTCCCGCATCGATGGGTGGTGGACTCCGGGCTGGGTGGCGGGCGTCGCTGGCGTCGCTGGTGGCGCGGGCGAGCTAGGTGGTGCAGGCGAGGTGAGACGCGGGCAGGAGCAGCGGCGGTGACCGGGCCCGATTCGGCCCGCGGAGGGCTCGCGATGGGCTCTAGCGGGCCCTGCGCAGTGGGAGGCGCGGGGAGGTGACGTGGCAGGCTAGGATTGGCTGCGGGTGGCGGCGTGGATGACATGGCAGCATGCTATTGATCAGGCGACGTGGCCGGCTGGACATGTCCGGCGAGGTTGGACATGTCCGGCGAGGTTGGACATGTCCGGCGAGGTTGGACATGTCTGGCGGCGTGAGGAAGGGGAAGGTAGGGTTTGGACTGTGATTTTGTACGGGAGAGGCCTTTAAATACGTAGAGGGAGCTAGGAGAGTCCAAATAAGGTGCGGTTTTCGCCCACACGATCATGATCCAACGACGAGAGCATGGAGGGGGTTTAGATGGGCTAGTGGGCTGTTATGAAGGGGTGCTGGGCTGCAAAGAGAAGAGGGATTTGGGTTACATGGTTAACCGATGGGGCATCAAACGACCTCCAAATGCAACGAAATTTGACAGGCGGTCTACCGGTGATATACCAAGACCACTCGAAAAAACTCGGCCCATTCCGAAAATGTTTTTCTCCCGCTCACGAAACGAGAACCGAGAGTTGCAACGGGTGCAAGAGAGAGTGTCGAATTCTGAAACGGAAAAAGGAGAAAAAGACCAGACGCAAGTTTTGAAAAACATGATGATGCAATGCACATGATGACATGTCAAGGTGCAACACACAAGCAAATGACATGGCAAAGGCAGTGAATAACTGGAATACACATAGCGCATCGGACTCGAGGCATTACAACTCTCCTCCACTAACAAGAGATCTCGTCCTGAGATCTTAAGAACGAGACGGAAGAGAAGAGGAAGAGGTAACCAAGAGCTGAAGACAGAAAGAGAAGAAAGTCAAGAACAGTCGAGTAGGAAAAAGGAACGGCGAATAAGACGAGAATCAAAACTCAAGGAATAAGATAGACTCTGAAACCACTCCGGTTAGAAGAAGATAGAAAAGGAATAATAACGAAGGAATTAGGCAACACTCTGGCTGAACATGGAAAGAATAGAACATGAACTTGAGAAGATGGAATGATACTTGACGAGAGGGACAACACAACGTCTCCGGAAGAATTGAAATAGTGGAATGAAAGAACGTAGAAGAAGAAAACAACTTATACCACAATTGAGTTGAGAGGGCTCCTTGCAAGGAAGGATTGAATGGAGTTGTTGAAAATTCAGCAACGAAAAGAATAAGCTTTTTGCGGGCTTATGGAAAACATCTCCAGAATTATGACATGATAACTGGCGACAAATGGGAAATGATTGAATAGCTGGGAAGAACGATGAAATGAAAAACTCCACTCCAAAAGAATACAGAGAATTAATTGCACTTCGAGACGCAAGAAGAAAAGATGCTTGCACTTCTCCAACAAGAACCTTGATGAATACTAGAAGGATGAATTAAATCCTACTGACCCACCAAGAAGAACTCCGGTAACAAAAGGAGGATGAGATAGAGTTGAAGGACAAATAGAATAAGATTAGATACTTGCGATGATTTAGATGGAGGTTATGACGATATAACCGAGAAAACTTTGAACTCCGAGAAAGAAAAAGATGAACAACTTAGAACCCAGAGATTATTCATCATGAAAAATCTCCGAAGGAAGGAATTAATCAACTAGACGAAAGAAGAATAAGAATTATGTTATGCTTACTCTTCACCAATTAAATTGATGAGAAGTAATGGATTTGCATACTACTTATTCGCGTTGGGAAAGATTAGGGGCGATATAGCGCAAAACTTGGGAAAGTCTTCATGAACCACTGGTATGATTGGAAAGAATGAATGAATTGATACAATAGCAAATGAGGAGAAAATCCTGAATGAACCACCATGACAATGAAAAGGACAATGAGAAGAGAACAAATCGTCATGAGAATTTGAAAAAGAAAGAGGAAATAGAATGAATCACCGGGAGGAATTAGAAAATGAACGAAGATACTTGAGTGAATCAAGATGCAAGAGAATGAAGAGATCGCGAACTGATTAGAGAATGCTTGAACGAAGCACCGGTAAAATCATGGGAACGAACGAAGCTGAAAACTTGGAACGAAGAAATATTCTGCAATGGCGGCCTCCGGATAATCGAAACGGAAAAACAACTCCTGAAATACTCCGGATGGGTAAGAAAAAAATCGCACGATTAGAAACAATTTGAGAGGATAACATGAAGCTAGAACCACGAATCTCTAAGAGAACGGACAAGATTTAGAGGAAAACTCTGCTTCGGTCTTCAAATGTTGAGAAAGATGACGAGAAACACCACCAAAATTGTTGAGATACTACGGGAGAAAAAAATAGAAGAGGTTGAGACAAAAATAATTTGAAATCGATCTTGGGAAAGCAACAGACTGATGAAATTCATTGTTACATCAAACTTAGAAAAGAATTTGAGAAAAACTCCGGGAAAATTAGAAGAGTGTGGTAAGATCCTGGGAAAAGACCTGTGAGTTAGGGCCCACTGAAAAGACACACAGTTGGAAAGGATTGTTTGAAAGAGAAATGATGCACCAGAACAACTAAAAGACTTGAATGAAGTGACAACCTCGAAATTACTGAAGACAAACACGAATCTTCTGGGATGTCTTCATCACTCCGGAAGGATTAAATGGCGAGATGCGAATGAGTAAGGGAAACACTTGAGTTGATGAAAAGAATATGATAACAATGAAAAACTTTAATTGGATCCACCGGAAAGAAAATGAGACGAACAAAGATGAACTAGACTAGAATTCCCCAGTTGAGACACTTGAAGAAAGACCGAAAAGACTCCACGCCTATCAAATTGATGCTCGAATAGAGGGTCAGACTCCGGGAAGAAAAACGGGTGGGAGGGCAGGAAAACACAGGCAACTCGGAACGGGGAATCGACGAATAATTTGAATAGGAAAACATCGGTTGAAATGATTGAGGAAAGAATGCAATGGTTTGCACGAGTAGGATGGATACTTGATTACGAACTCCGCCTTCACGAAGAAAAAGGGTGGGCGGGTGGAAAACACAAAGACAACTTCATATGGGGAACAACGTCGATTGAGAAAGAACTGAAGACTGATTTTGCAGAAGACGACGAGGGTCGAGTCAACTTGACGAGAAATGCACCGGATGAAAAGAGCCGACATCACAGCGAACGAACATTAACCATGTGATTCTAAAAAAAATTGAAGGGGAAGAGGAGTAATCAAAGTACCTACGTGAGGGTTCCTTACCAGAGCAACGCAGGGGGCTGAGGAGTAAAAAGAATTCCTACTCTCGTATATAACTAGACTACAAAAAAATTTCTTCTAGACTCGACAACGGCCAAACTATACGATCAAACAAGGGGGGTCCTAGGGTCGGTCGAGGCTCTGATACCAACTTGTCACACCCAGTATGTGATACTATCCTAAAGAGACTCGAAGGTCCCACCAAGGATAGAACCACATATTGAGGTGCTTTTGCCAAGTGGATATCATTACATCAACCATTACATAATAGATGGGGATACATACACAAGGCATACAATTCCACGAGAATAAATCAATACAGCATACATAGAACAACGGCCGACTATGGATGAATCACAAACATAAGCTCAAACGACATCCACCCTGCCAGCCCAGGTTGCCGACCAGGAACCTAACCCAGGATCGACATGGAAGAAGAAGAACTCCAAGACAAGCAAAACATCGCTCTCACATCATGATCATCGCATTACCTGTACTTGCAACTGCTGTGTAGTAATCTGTGAGTCACGATGACTCAGCAATCCCATTACCATGGGTATTAAGACTACCAAAGCTTAATGGGTAGGAAAAGGGGTAACTGATGAGGTTGCAGCAGCGACTAAGCAATGTATGGTGGCTAACTTACGAGTACAAGAGTAAGATGAGAAACTACGCAAACGGTCGCAAAATAGTAATGATCAAGAAGTGATCATGCACTACTTACCTTCAAACATAACCTAACCGTGTTCTCTTCTTGAGCTTCCCCGAAAAGAGACCATCACGGTTACGCAATGCAGTTGGTGTATTTTAATTGAGTTTACTTCAAGTCCTCTACAACCATATATTAACAAATTCCCATCTGCCACATAACGGTGAGCACGGCTCTCGAAAGTTTAAACCTTGTAGGGGTGTCCCAACTTAGCCCATGACAAGCTCATGATCCGCGGAGACAATCCTCCATCGCGGGACACCCGATCAGACTCGGAATCCCGGTGCATAAGACATTTAGACAATGGTAAAACAAAACCAGCAATACCTCCCGATGCACCGACAAATCCCGATAGGAGCTACGCATATCTTGTTCTCAGGGCACACCGGATGGGACTGACATCGGGTTGGCTAAGACCCTGGTTGCCCAGGGGGCGCTGGACGTCGCCCAGTTTGGACCAACACTCAGAGGAGCACTGGCCAGGGCGGGGGTTTAATAAAGATGACCCTAGGGTTTATAACTCCCTAGGGAAAAGTTTAGGTTGTTATTAGGAAAATGTTAAAACCGAGGTTGGGCCTTGCTGGAAGATTTTTATTCAAAGCGAACTGTCAAGAGGGTCCCATACCGCTCATCGTGTTAGGGACGCAAAATCAAGGAACATAACACCGGTATGACGGAAACTAGGGCGGCAAGACTGGAACAAAACACCAGGCATAAGGCTGAGCCTTCCACCCTTTACCAACTATATAGATGCATTGATTAAATAAGAGATATTGTGATATCCCATGATATCCATGAAATCCATGACCCAACATGGAACAAACTGCATCTGCACCTGCAACTAAGAATGTTATAAGAGGGGCTGAGCAAAGCGGTAACATAGCCAAACAACAGTTTGCTAGGAAGGGTTAAAAGGTTAGAGGTTTTCATGGCAATTTGAGAGGCTTGATAAACAAGTGGTAGGTAGCACGACATAACGATAGCATCGAGACAACTAGCATAGCAAAGATATTAGTGAGATCCAAGGTGACGGTCATCCTGCCTGAAATCCCGCTAGGAAGCAGAACGAGTACATGAAGAAGATGAAGCCACGTAGACGAACCAAGCGTAGTCGAAAGAATCCTCACAATCGCAACGAAACAGGAACTATCGAGAAGGTCCACAACCATAAAGAAGCAAACAACGTGGTAAACACACAACACATAAGCAAGACATGACGCTCAACCAAGTATGATGCATGACAAGGGTACATGATGCTACTCATGGCAAGAGATGATGCATACAAGAGCAACACATCAAAGCAAGTTTAAATGAGGCCTGAAACAACATATAATAATTCCGGTAAGTCCTCATATGCAAATTTCGAAATTGGTCCAGATCTGATTACAACATAATGTTGAAGTTGTTAAACATTAGGTTAAAATGCACCAAAATTATCTACAAGGTTTTCTAGTCAAGTTACATATAAAGTTCGTTTAATTCGGAGCTACGGTCTAGAAGATATGAGCAAAACAAGTTAACCATGGCATTGATGCAAATGCAAGCAAAACAACATCACAAACACTCCAAAAGAAGGATGCAACAAGGTAACATGAAACTACATGCAAAACTAAGAAAATTTCATATAGAGCATGCTCAAAACGGAGCAACGGTTCAACACATACACACGAAACAAGATTCAAACACAATGTGCCCAAAACAACAACTAAGCACTTTGCAATCTAGGAAACAATATGCTACAGGAATCATAAGGACACAAACTTGACATGCACTTCATGATTACTAAGCATCTCCATATGACCCATAGATCAATGGCAATCTACAAGACAACATGCAACATGATATAAGCTGATTCTCATACTTAAGAGGAAATCTAGGAATGCAAAACATAACATTATGATGCTGATGGAGGCACATAAAAGCAAGCATAACAACTTAAATAAACACGCAAAAGACACGGGCATGTATCAAACATCATATTATTCAACTTAGTCCATGGGCACGAGTTCATATGAATCATGGAGTAATCATAATGATTCATGCAAAAAGGAACATGTTGTTAACATGATGACAGAATTAGCATGATGGCAACTTTAGAGCAAGAAAGAGACAAGCTACATCAAGTTATAATGAAAACCAAGGGCATGCATCAAAACAAGATTGAATGTTTTAACAATTTCAGCAAGTGTAAATCATCCACAACAACATAGCATGTTTGCAAGCTTGGAACAGAGGACATATGAAGTCCAAAATTAACAAACTTTACATGTGTACAAAGTAATCATAGCATACTTCAAATCATGTAATTGGAACATCTCCAAAAGAGGCATAGATCAATCAATAACAAGCTCACAACATGGCATCATGAAGATAACAGAAAACTGGAACATCATTTAGGCATGTTCGTGGCAACGAAAACATATGCTACATGACATATATGAGGAACCAAAAGGAATGGCATGATAGAGCATAACATGGAAATCAAACCATGTGAACTAGGTACCTCTAGATTATGCATCGAATTGATGGTAGCTTCAAACAAACATGGCATCACAATGTAACAGTTAGAGACTTAGCAAAATTCACAGTCTTAGAAATCAGCAACATTAAGTAGCACACTTCACAAGCTTGTGCTAGTCACCACAAGGCACATAAAATACATGGTTTGCACCACTGTAAAGATTGCATGTATATGCTCTTAAAACATGTAGACATGATGCACAAAAGATGCACACACAAAATGCAACGAAAAAGACAAAACAACACGTTATAACAAGTTTCAGCAGTTAACATCATATAGCACTCTTGCAATGATGATTAACATGGCATAATGCATCCTAACATGCATGCAAAGGACACTACCATGTAGAGCACTCTAAGATGAACATTTGGATATATCCAACATAGCAATCGGACAAGAATGCACATACTTATGGTCCTCACAAGAAGCTAACATGATGCTGAAATTAAAAAGACTTGGCCAAAAAAATAGAGTTGACGCTCAGGGCGGGGACTAGGTGGGCTCGCTCACCAGCGTGGCCTTGGGCCTGAGGGAGTTGGGCTGCGGCGGTTCTGGTCGGGGAGCCGGTGCGGAGCTGGGCCGTGGCCCACGCGAGGCCAACGGCGTGAGGAGGCGACTGGATCAGGATCTCCCAATCCAGAGCGGTGGAGCGCGGCGATCAGGTCGCCGGCGAGCGAGGGGACGGTAGACCCGGCGACCTCCATGCCAGATCCGGCTGGTGCGAGGTCAGAGAGGAGGCGGGGGACCCTGGCGGCGTCGCATGGTGGAGCTTGGCGGTGGGGACGAGAGTTCCAGAGCCCGGCCGGGGCGAGGTCGGGGCGGCGGGGCGGCGAACGCCGGTGAGGAGGCAGGGCAACAGACCATGGTGAAGCGGCAACCAGGCAGCAAGGCGGCGCCGGTTCGGTGCGGAAGGAGGTGCGGTGGCGGCATCTGGCGGCGATGGGCGGCGGAGACCGGGCCGGGCGTCGGGCGTTGCTGGCGGCGCCGACGGAGCTAGGCAGCGTGGGCGAGGTGAGACGCGGGCGGCGGCGGTGACCGGGCCCGATTCGGCCCGCGGCGGGCTCGGGATGGGCTCCGGCGGCCCCTGCGTTGTGGGACGCATAGGGAGGTGATGTGGCGGGCTAGGATTGGCTGCGAGTGGCGGCGCGGATGATGTGGAGGCCTGCTATTTGTCGGGCGATGTGGCCTGCTGGACATGTCCGCCGAGGTTGGACATGTCCGGCGGCACGAGGAAGGGGAAGTGTTGGGGATATTACTACTGGACATAAACCGGCCAGGAGAGGCCGGATTATCCCCGTGACGATTACTTTATTTGAAGGCCATGAAGACAAAGATGGTGGCGCTTCATGAAGGCCCATGGCCCAAAGGCGGGTTAAGGCCTGTAGACATAAACCGACATTGATATATAGCTTGTATTGTAAGATAGAAGGAGTAGATACCAAGCCAGACACGTTTATGATCCGGCCTCGGGATTCTGTAAACCGGCGGGCGTCGACCTGTGTATATAAAGGGGCGACCCGGCGGCGGTTTAGGGACAACAGAAAAACAAGTCGAGAGCCAGGCAAAGCGGATTCGCTCCCTGGTCATCGAAACCCTAGCAATTCCATCAAAACTGGAGTAGGCTTTTACCTTCATCATAAGGGGCCGAACCAGTATAAACTCTTGTCTCCTTTGACCGCTTTAAACCCCTTTAAGCTAACCCGTGGCGATGGCTCCACGACTAAGTCCTTTCACGAGGACGACTGTCATGACAAAAACACGGCAGTTGGTGCTCACCGTGGGGCTATCGCACGATGGTTTCGAGTTCTTGAAGGGCACCTTCGAAGGAGTCAAGGGATACACTGTGGGCCGGATGACTAAAAGTCATCGCGGCAAGCTCTACATCGACGATGTAGGATGGAGCCCCAAGGCCGGCTCAATTGAGTACGGGGACCGGGTCCCCTTTGGCGGAATTTTTGTCTTCACCGGCAAAAACTGACCGCTGTAAATTTTTGTCTACATCCTTGGGCCTGACATCTGCACCGACATCATCGAGGCAGCTCAGCATGCAAGATTTGCCTAGGTTCAGCCCGCTGTAAAGCGTGCCTTCATAGGTGTCATCCATGGAGCGGAATATGAGGATATATTGGCATCTGGTGGCGAAACCGTTGTCTACTCTGATGACGAGTCTTCAACCGGAGAGACCGAGTCACTATATCAGCTGCAGGATGGCCGGATTTGTGGTGGTTCCGATGGCAATAGTATTCCGGACCTCCTTGATCCGCCGAGTCGGGTCGCGGTCTTCATGACCGGTACGCAATCAGCGTCGCACTCTTCTACCACTGCAGCAATGCTTTCCGGCTCAGCAGCAGCAACACCAGCAGGAGCAGGGGGCTCTGCGCCGCCTCCGGCTCAGGTTTTGTCCTATTTGTTCGGCGCTTTGGCAACGCTGCTGGTAGCAGAGGTGGACGCGGGAAACCGGGATCATCACAACACGGAGATTGCAAAGGTGAAGGATCAGATAACTCAAGCTAAAGCGGACCTGGCGGCAGAGAACACCAGGATGGCTACAGAGCGGGCCGAGTTAGACGCTCAGGCTTACCGGCTTATGCTGGATCAGAGTGCGTCAGATGATGTCATGAGAAGAAGATACAGGTCGCACCTCCCGCCGGTTTTTGAGGCAAGAAATCTCTTTAACACTATAGGAGCAGGCACTAGCAACCAGCCAGTGGTAAACAGGGCGGAAGCACCTGGGACCGGGGCACCAGTTCAGCCGCGCGCGACGGATCCGACGCCTCAGCCTCATCAGAACGATGTCCCATCACAACACGTCTCAACGCCTCTGGGTCATTACTCTAACCCGTTGGATAACATCGTTTCTGCCGCTTCACGATTGGCGGCTCTCCCGATTGATGGCGAGTCCTGAGTAGCAGTTGAGACACGACGGGCTAGGGAGCTCCTCCAAACGGCCTTGACTCAGCAGCAGGCTTATTCATATAGCCGCGAAAGGATTCATTCTACTCCCCGCCCGAGCCGGAGCTATAGCAGGCATATCGATGAATCGACCTTATCATGCAGCGCGCGGAATCGTAATCCGCCCCGTGGCCATAACCCGGCGGGCGGCGGTGGCAATGCTCAGGATGTAGTGGATCGCGCTAGGGCACGTCGACAAGCCGACTTAGTGGCGTAGCACAAATCTCCGGTCCGTCAACTCACTCCGGTTCGTCACCTCACTCCGGTTCGTCCAATGACGTCGGTGGAACCAGGGGTTATCTCCAGTTCTTTGGGAGTACCATGTCTTGTCCCAGCATTGCGCAACGTATGACTACCCAAGGATTTCAAACGCCCGCGCAAGGTGCCGAATTACACTGCCGATTTATCCCCCAAGTCATGGGTGGAAAGCTATGAGATGGCAATGGAGATGCTGGATGTGGACGAGGCGGCGTGGACAGGAAGGTAGGGTTTGGACTACGATTTTGGATGGGAGCTAGGAGAGTCCAAATGAGGTGCAGTTTTCGCCCATATGCTCGTGATCCAATGACGGAGAGCATGGAGGGGGTTTAGATGGGCTAGTGGGCTGGGTTGCAAAGAGAAGGGGGTCTTGGGTTACACGGTTAACCGTTGGGGCATCAAACGACCTCCAAATCGAACGAAATTTAACAGGCGGTCTACCGGTGATATACCAAGACCACTCGACAAATCTCGGCCCATTCCGAGAACGTTTTCTCCTGCCCACGAAACAAGAACTGAGAGGTGCAATGGGTGCAAGAGAGAGTGTCGGATTCCGAAATGGAAAACGGAGAAAAAGACCGGATGCATGTTTTGAAAAACATGATGATGCAATGCACATGATGACATGGAAAAGTGCAACACGCAAGCAAATGACATGGCAAAGATAGCGAATAACTGGAAGACACCTGGCGCATCGGACTCGGGGCTTTACACAATAGTACTGGGAGCAAACTCAACAAAATAACTATCATGAGAGTGAAAATTAAAATCATGAGGACAAGTTTCATGGTTATCATTATTCTTTATAACATACATTTCATCACCATAATCATCATAGATAGCAACTTTGTTATCATAGTCAATTGAAGCCTCATCCAAAATGGTGGATTCATCACTAAATAAAGTCATGACCTCTCCAAATCCACATTCATCATTATAATCATCATAAATAGGAGGCACACAATCATTATAACAAATTTTCACATTAAATCTTGGGGGACTAAAAATATCATCTTCATCAAACATAGCATCCCCAAGCTTATGGCTGTGCATATCATTAGCATCATGGATATTCAAAGAATTCATACTAACAATATTGCAATCATGCTCATCATTTATACCAAACATTCTATTGAATTCTTCTTCTATCAATTGAGCACAATTTTCCTTTCCATCATTTTCACGAAATACGTTATAAAGATGAATAATATGATGCAACCTCAATTCCATTTTTGTAGTTTTATTTTATAAACCAAACTAGTTATAAAACAAGAAACTAAAAGATTTGATTGCAAGATCTAATGATATACCTTCAAGAACTCACCTCCCCGGCAACGGCGCCAGAAAAGAGCTTGATGTCTACTACGCAACTTTATTCTTTGAGACTCGTGTTGGGCCTCCAAGCGCAGAGTTTTGTAGGACAGTAGCAATTTTCCCTCAAGTGGATGACCTAAGGTTTATCAATCTGTGAAGGCGTAGGATGAAGAAGGTCTCTCTCAAACAAGCCTGCAACCAAATACAAGAAATCTCTTTTGTCCCCAACACACCCAATACAATGGCAAATTGTATAGGTGCACTAGTTCGGCAAAGAGATGGTGATAAAGTGTAATATTGATGGTAGAAATATATTTTTATAATCTGAATATATAAAAACAGCAAGATAGCAAATGGTAAACAGGCGCAAAAACGGTACGTCAATGCTTGGAAATGAGGCCTAGGGTCCGTACTTTCATTAGTGCAATCTCTGAACGATGCTAAGATAATTGGATCATATAACCGTCCCTAAACATGCAACGAAGAATCACTCCAAAGTTCCTATCTAGCGGAGAACATAAGATGGAATTGTTTGTAGGGTGTGAAACCACCTCAAAGCTATTCTTTCCCATCAATCTATCCTAGTGTTCGTACTGAAATAAAACGAAGCTATTCTATCCGGTCGATCTAACCAAGAGTTCGTACTAAAAAAGACCAAAGCAAATTCAGATTAATAATATTCAATCCAACTCAAAGAACTTCAAAGAGTTCCCCAAGATTTCTACCGGAGAAACAAAGACAAGAACGTGCATCAACCCCTATACATAGATTACCCCAATGTCACCTCGCGAGTCCGCGAGTTGAGTGCCAAAACATATATCAAGTGAATCAATACGATACCACATTGTCACCACGAGTATTCATATGGAAGACATATATCAAGTGCTCCCAAATCCATAAACGGTTTCAATTCGATAACAACAAAATCTCAAAGGGAAAAACTCAATTCATCACAACAAGATAGAGAGGGGAAAACACCATATGATCCGACTATATTAATAAAGCCCGCGATACATCAAGATCGTGACATCTCAAGAACACGAGGGAGAGACAGAGTGAGAGATTAAACACATAGCAACTGGTACAAACCCTCAGCCCCAAGGGATGATGAAGATGGCCACCGGTGATGATTCCCCCCTCCGGCAGGGTGCTGAAATGGGCTCTAGATTGGTTTTCGGTGGCTACAAAGCCTTGCACTGGCGTAATGTCTGATCTAGGGTAACCCCGGGGGTTTCTGGAATTTTTGGGAATTTATAGGGTAAAGAGCGGGTGCGGGAGGCCACCGAGGTGGGCACAACCCACCTGGGCACGCCTGGGCCCCCAGATGCGCCTTGGTGGGTTGTGCCACCCTCGGGGCACCCCCCAGGTGCTGCTCTGGCCAACACTAGGTGTTCTGGTCCATAAAAATTCTCCAAAAAGTTTCGCGGTGTTTGGACTCCATTTGATATTAATTTTCTGCGATGTAAAAACCAAGCAAAAAACAGCAACTGGCACTTGCACTGGGTTAATAGGTTAGTCCCAAAAAATGATACAAAGTTGCTATAAAATGGTTGTAAAACATCCAAGAATGATAAATATAACAGCATGAATACTTCATAAATTATAGATACGTTGGAGACGTATCAATCTTGTACACGCAAATGATTGTGTCCTTCTCGTCTGATGGAATGGAAATGACCCCTATCGGCCCTGGCATCTTCGAGGTGTTGTAGACGGAGTGGGACGCTGCCATAAATTTGGATAGAGCTGAGCGACCAAGGATTGCCTTGTACGGTAGGGGGAGGTTGACCACATCAAACATGATCATTTCAGTCCGGTAATTCAACTCCCCCCCCCCGAATATCACCAGCAACGTGATCTTCCCTTTAAGATGATCATGCCGGGGTTGATTCCTTGAAACATACCAGTAGCCTTGAGCTCTTCCTCTGCTATCTAAAGTTTGTTGACGACCTTTGGAGAAATCAGATTCAACCCGGCCACGCCGTCAACCAACATCTTTGTGACTTTGAGGTTGCGGATTGTTGCTGAGACCAACAACGGCAAGCACCCTACCACGGTGGTGTGGTCAGGGTGATCCTATTCATCAAAGATGATGAGCGTGCGGGGCCAGTTTAGAGGCCTCCGAGAATCTGCCGCTGGCTCCACGACATTGACTTCACGTGTCCACTGTTTAAGTTGGCGGTGAGAGGAGTGCAGAGATGCACCCCCGTCAATGCACAGGGCGTTAGTGGCTTTCTGAAATTCCTGCTCACTGGTTTCCTCTTCATCTCCTTTGTCACTCTCATCATTGCAATCCTCCTTCTCACGGCCTCTGGCGGGTTTTCCTTGATTCTGAGGAGCCTTGCTGGGTCGGCTTCCTCCGCCGCCTCGGCCCTTCCCGCCAGCTCCATTGTGACCTTTTTCTCTATCACGCTTCTCATATTCAGCCCTCTGCTTCTTGACGAGCTGCTCAACCCGATGACACTCCTGTAGATCATGGCCCTTGGTCCGATGGATCTTCCGGTATGGCCCGTCAACTTTCCCAGCCTTCTCGGTAGCTGCGGCTTCCCGGCAATCAGTGCACGCGGCAACTTCCTTGCCAGGTACCTCAGTCTTGGCCTTCCCACCGGTACTAGGTGTGCCCGATCCCTCAACGGTCATCACTTCCTTATCCTTGCGCCTTTTATTGCACTTCTTGTTCTTCTTTTTCTGATTGGTGGTCTGTCATCATCCTCTAAGTCAATGTCGACGCCATCCACTTCTCCGGGGAGCCATCTCCCCTCCTCCACTTGAGCACACTTATCCAACAGAGTGTAAAGCTCCTTCACAGTCTTGGGCGGTTGGACGTTCATCTTGGAACATATTCGATGATTGCGCACGTTGGACTGGAAAGCAGCTATCACAACTAAGGGGTGGATGTCTGGAATATTTTTGTGAACTCGGGTGAACCTCTACATGTACTTCTGCAGAGTCTCTCCTTCTTTCTGCGGGAGAAGCTGCAAGTCGCTGGGCCGCCCTGGTTCTTGATGGCCGCCTGTGAAGGTGCCAACGAACTCATGGCATAGGTCAGCCCAAGTCGAAATGGAGTTCTCCGGCATGTGCATCAGCCAAGACCTCTGTTTTGGCTTGTGTTCCAAAGGGGAGTAATTGGCGAACACCTTGTCATCTCTTCCCCTAGGAGCTTGAACAACAATGGTGTAGATGCTCAAGAAATCTACCGGGTTCAGTCTCCCATAATATTTCTCTGGTATCTCTGGCTTGAACATGCCAGCGGATGGCCAACGAACTTGTCGCAACTCACAGGTGAAGGCATGATAACCCACAAGTATAGGGGATCGCAACAGTTTTTGATAAGTAAGAGTGTCGAACCCAACGAGGAGCTAAAGGTAGAACAAATATTCCCTCAAGTTCTATCGACCACCGATACAACTCTACGCACGCTTGATGTTCGCTTTACCTAGAACAGGTATGAAACTAGAAGTACTTTGTAGGTGTTGTTGGATAGGTTTGCAAGATAATAAAGAGCATGTAAATAAAAAGTAGGGGCTGTTTAGATAAAGACACAACCAAGTTAGGTTTAGTAGAGAGCTTGTTGCTACGACAAAGTTATTTGTCCCTAGGCAATCGATAACTAGACCGGTAATCATTATTGCAATTTTATATGAGGAAGAGGCATAAGCTAACATACTTTCTCTACTTGGATCATATGCACTTATGATTGGAACTCTAGCAAGCATCTGCAACTACTAAAGATCATTAAGGTAAAACCCAACCATAGCATTAAAGCATCAAGTCCTCTTTATCCCATACGCAACAACCCCCTTACTCGGGTTTGTGTTTCAGTCACTCACGCGACCCACTATAAGCGAATCATGAACGTATTGCAACACCCTACAGCGGGGATCCCTCACGCTTGCGTGACACGGAGAGCACCATAGGACAGCACCAATAATAAAACATGCAACTCAAACCAGTCTTGATCATCAAATAGCCCATAGGACAAAATGGATCTACTCAAACATCATAGGATAGCCGTACACACTGGGAAATAATATATAGCGTTGAGCTCCATGTTTAAGTAGAGATTACAATGGGTAAGAGAGAGGTTACACCGCTGCATAGAGGGGGGAAGAGTTGGTGATGATGGCGGTGAAGTTGTTGGTGAAGATTGCGGTGATGATAATGGCCCCCGGTGGCTCTCCGGTGCCACCGGAAGCGAGGGAGAGAGAGCCCCCCCTCCTTCTTCTTCTTCTTCTTTGACCTCCTCCCTAGATGGGAGAAGGGTTTCCCCTCTGGTCCTTGGTCTCCATGGCGTGGGAGGGGCGAGATCCCCTCCGAGATTGGATCTGTCTCTCTGTCTCTCTCTGTTTCTGCGTTCTGAGATTCTACCCTTTCACCGTTTCTTATATTCCCGAAGATCCGAACTCCGATTGGGCTGAAATTTTAACACGATCTCTATCCAAAAATTATCTTTCTTGCGGCGAAAGAAGGGCTCCAACCGCCTTACGGGGTGGCCACGAGGGTCAGGGGCGCGCCTGCCCCCCTGGGGCGCGCCCCTTGCCTCGTGGGCCCCTTGTGCATTGTCTCGCATTGATTTCACTTCCCAAAATCACATATATTCCAAAAAACTCTCTGTCCATTTTTATCCTGTTTGGACTCCGTTTGATATGGTTTTTTTGTGAAACAAAAAACATGCAATAGACAGGAAATGGCACTGGGCACTGGATCAATATGTTAGTCCCAAAAATATGAAAGTTGTAGAATATTGGCATGGAACAATCAAAAATTATAGATACGACGGAGACGTATCAGCATCCCCATGCTTAATTCCTGCTCATGCTCGAGTAGGTAAATGATAAAAAAGATAATTTTTGATGTGGAATGCTACCTAGCATAATCTTGATCACATATCTAATCATGGCATGAATATTAAGATACGAGTGATTGAAAGCAATAGTCTATCATTTGACATAAAAACAATAATACTTCAAGCCTACTAATAAAGCAATCATGTCTTTTCAAAATAACATGGCCAAAGAAAGTTATCCCTACAAAATCATATAGTCTGGCTATGCTCCATCTTCTTCACACAAAATATTCACATCATGCATAACCCCGATGACAAGCCAACCAATTGTTTCATACTTTTGACATTCTCAAACCTTTTCAACTTTCACTCAATACATGAGCGTGAGCCATGGACATAGCACTATAGGTGGAATAGAATATGATGGTGGAAGTTGTGTAGAAGAAGAAAAAAAAGGAGAAACTCTCACATCGACACGGACAATCAACGGGCTATGGAGATGCCCAACAATTGATGTCAATGTGAGGAGTAGGGATTGCCATGCAACGAATGCACTAGAGCTATAATTATATGAAAGCTCAAACTGAAACTAAGTGGGTGTGCATCCAACTTGCTTGCTCATGAATACCTAGGGCATTTGAGGAAGCCCATCATTGGAATATACAAGCCAAGTTCTATAATGAAAATTCCCACTAGTATATGAAAGTGATAACTCAGGAGACTCTCTATATGAAGAACATGGTGCTACTCTAAAGCACAAGTGTGGTAAAGAGATAGTACCATTGCCCCTTCTCTCTTTTTCTCTTATTTTTTTATTTTCTCTTTTTTTTGGGCCTTCTCTTTTTTTGTGCCTTTCTCTCTTTTTTATTTTTTTTTTTCCGGAGTCTCATCCCAACTTGTGGGGGAATCATAGTCTCCATCATCCTTTCCTCACTGGGGCAATGCTCTAATAATGATGATCATCACACTTCTATTTACTTACAACTCAATATTACAACCCGATACTAGAACAAAGATATGACTCTATATGAATGCCTCTTACGGTGTACCGGGATGTGCAATGATCTAGCGTAGCAATGACATAAAAAACGGACAAGCCATGGAAACATCATGCTAGCTATCTTACGATCATGCAAAGCAATATGACAATGAATGCTCAAGTCATGTATATGATGATGATGGAAGTTACATGGCAATATATATCGGAATGGCTATGGAAATGCCATGATATGTAGGTATAGTGGCTGTTTTGAGGAAGGTATATGGTGGGTCTAAAGTACCGGCGAAACTTGCGCGGTACTAGAGAGGCTAGCAATGGTGGAAGGGTGAGAGTGCGTATAATCCATGGACTCAACATTAGTCATAAAGAACTCACATACTTATTGCAAAAATCTATTAGTCATCCAGACAAAGTACTACGCACATGCTCCTAGGGGGATAGATTGGTAGGAAAAGACCATCGCCCGTCCCCGACCGCCACTCATAAGGAAGACAATCAATAAATAAATCATGCTCCAACTTCGTTACATAATGGTTCACCATACGTGCATGCTACAGGAAACACAAACCTCAACACAAGTATTTCTACAATACACATCCCCAAGCTTGTGCTCTTTCCTCTCTTCCTTCTTCTCACATCGAGACCTTCTCGATCATCGAACACTTCATCAACACAAAACTTCAACAAAAAACTCGGTAAGATCCGTTAGTATAATAAAGCAAAACACTACTCTAAGTACTATTGAAAACCAATTCATATTTTGTTTTTGCATTGTGTCTACTATAATATAACTTTTTCATGGCTTAATCCACTGATATAAGTCGATATTTTCATCAAAACAAGCAAACTATGCATCAAAAACAGAATCTGTCTAAAACAGAACAGTCTGTAATAATTTGAACATTCACAATACTTCTGTTACTTGAAAAATTCTGCCAAAATTAGGAACAATAAACAATTTTCATAGAAATACATTGCAAAAATAATCAGAACCATTTGACATTCCAGTAAAAAATGTAAAATCACGCACTACAGCCAAAGTTTTTGTCCTGTACCATACAAATAATCAAGCAAATGTAAACATCCTAAAGGCAAACCTTGGCACATTATTTTTATAATACAATGGAATTTTACAAGGGGATAATTATTTTTGTGGAAAATTTTCTGTAATCAAGATTCACAAAGTTGCCGTGAGCATGAACAAAGTTCAAGGAGCTCTCCCACTTCAACAATGCTTGTCTTTCTCACTTTCACATTCCTTTTTGAAAAAGTTTTGGGTTCCCCTCTTTATTTTTGTTGTTTTTAAACTATATGAAAGCACTCAACCAAAATAAATGACTCTCTAAAACATCCGGGTTGTCTCCCTGGAAGCGCTTCTTTAAAGCCATTAAGCTAGGCATATAGTGCTCAAGTAATGGATCCACCCGGATCCCAAGGTATATCAAAGCCAATTTTAATTAACTATAATTTGTAATTTAGTAGTGAGCACAAAGTAACATATATCATGCAACAACGAAGTCTAACTCTCTTCCTATGCATCGGCATGTCATAAAAGAACAATTCATGCACACAAAGTAAAGGCCAATGCATAGTATAAACAGTTTCTTGCAATTTTATCATGTGGGAAACATAGAAAGGTGGAGATATAGTTCCTCTCTCATAATAATTGCAAGTTGGAGCAGCGAGCACATGCATATTATATTCATCAAAATCATCATTTGCAACGGTATAAGGCAATCCATCAATATAATCCTTAATAAGGATAAACTTCTCTGATATAGTGTAGTTGGGATAATTCAAAAAGTTAATAGGACTATCATGCGTGGGTTTAACATAAGGAACTATAGCAAGTTCATCTCCATAAGCATAATTCATATTGGCATCTTGGTCACAAGCATAGAAAGCATCATCAAAAAGGGATATTTCAAAATGATCAACGGGATCATAACAATCATCATAGCAATCATCCTTCGGTAAGCACGAAGGGAAATTAAGCAATGTATGAGTTGGAGGGTTACTCTCATTAGAAGGTGGGCACGGGTTGCTAATCTGCTCTTCCTCCTTTTGTTCTTTGCTCTCCTCCTCATCTTTTTCATCCAATGAGCTCATAGTTTCATCAATTTCTTCTTCCATAGACTCCTGCAAAATATTAGTCTCTTCTTGGACAACGGGGTAGTCCTCAATATATGGTTCAACATAGGCATTAGAAGCATAATTATCATAGCAATATTTAAGTATGTCAAAATTTTCAGATTTGTAAAGAGTAGCATCATACTTTTCAATCAAAGGAGCAATTTCATAAGCACCCTTAAAAGCAACAAATTCTTCAGTTTGCTGAACATCATAGTAATTGTAAACACCCTTAGCATACGAAGATACGATTCCATTATCAATAAACTCACATTGGTAGGGAAGGTGTTTCTTAGGGTTTTCAAAACAACAAGTAACATCATATATTTCACATAAATTCGAAGCATAGCATTGCAAACGATGAATTTGACCCAGTAAAATTTTCCCCTTTTCAGATATTCGGTGTCGCACATAACAAGCATGCTCATCTAAAGATTTTCCCTAAACTAAGCTAGTTGGGGTTTCAGCACGAGCACATAGGGATCGAAGATTATCCAAGTAATAAGCTTCAGCAGCGTGATAGATTTTGAGTGGTTCTTCAACCATTTGTTTAGTAGGTACAACTAATTTTTTTGGTATTTTGCGTTTCCTACCCATAACTAAAGATAGAAAACAACTAAGAACAACAGATAAAAATTACTTAATGATAAAGCAAACAAGCACACACGAGAATATTCACCCCACGCTATTCCTCCCCGGCAACGGTGCCAGAAAAAGGTCTTGATAACCCACAAGTATAGGGGATCGCAAAAGTTTTCGATAAGTAAGAGTGTCGAACCCAACGAGGAGCTAAAGGCAGAACAAATATTCCCTCAAGTTCTATCAACCAATGATACAACTCTACGCACGCTTGATGTTCGCTTTACCTAGAACAAGTATGAAACTAGAAGTACTTTGTAGGTGTTGTTGGATAGGTTTGCAAGATAATAAAGAGCATGTAAATAAAAAGTAGGGTTTTTTTAGATAAAGACACAACTAAGTTAGGTTTAGTAGAGAGCTTGTTGTTACGAGAAAGTTATTTGTCCCTAGGCAATTGATAACTAGACCGGTAATCATTATTGCAATTTTATCTGAGGGAGAGGCATAAGCTAACATACTTTCTCTACTTGGATCATATGCACTCATGATTAGAACTCTAGCAAGGATCCGCAACTACTAAAGATCATTAAGGTAAAACCCAACCATAGCATTAAAGCATCAACTCCTCTTTATCCCATACGCAACAACCCCCTTACTCGGGTTTGTTTTTCAGTCACTCACGCAACCCACTATAAGCGAATCATGAACGTATTGCAACACCCTACAGCGGGGATCCCTCATGGTTGCGCGACACGGAGAGCATCGTAGCACAGCACCAATGATAAAACATGCAACTCAAACCAATCTTGATCATCAAATAGCCCATAGGACAAAACGGATCTACTCAAACATCATAGGATAGCCATACATCATTGGGAAATAATATATAGCGTTGAGCACCATGTTTAAGTAGAGATTACAGCGGGTAAGAGAGAGGTTACACCGCTGCATAGAGGGGGGAAGAGTTGGTGATGATGGCGGTGAAGTTGTTGGTGATGATTGCGGTGATGATGATGGCCCCCAGTGGCACACTGGTGCCACCGAAAGCGAGGGAGAGAGAGCCCCCCTCCTCATCCTTCTTCTTCTTCTTCTTCTTCTTCCTTAACCTCCTCCCTAGATGGGAGAAGGGTTTCCCCTCTGGTCCTTGGTCTCCATGGCGTGGGAGGGGCGAGAGCCCCTCCGAGATTGGATCTGTCTCTCTGTCTCTCTCTGTTTCTGTCTTCTCAGATTCCACCCTTTCACCGTTTCTTATATTCCCGGAGATCCGTAACTCCGATTGGGCTGAAATTTTAACATGGTATCTATCCGGAAATTAGCTTTATTGCAGAGAATGAAGGGATCCAACCGCCTTACGGGGTGGCCACGAGGGTCAGGGGCGCGCCCCCTGCCTCGGGGCCCCTCGAGCATTGTCTCGCGTTGATTTCGCTTCCCAAAAATCACATGTATTCCAAAAAAATCTCCGTCCATTTTTATCCCGTTTGGACTCCGTTTGATATGGATTTTCTATGAAACAAAAAACATGCAACAGACAGGAACTGGCACTGGGCACTGGATCAATATGTTAGTACCAAAAATATTATAAAAAGTTGCCAAATGTATATGAATGTTGTAGAATATTGGCATGGAACAATAAAAAATTATAGATACGACGGAGACGTATCAAGGCAGGGCACCCAGCCTCGAAAGGTAGGTACCCGTCTTCACTGAGCGCGGGCTCGTCGACGTCAGGACCATCGTGCCTATCGGATTGGCGGTGGGTGTCACGGCGCCGCTTGATGGTGACCTGCGCGCCTTCCCTTTTCCTATCCTCCAGGACCCGCCGTTGGCCTTGACGCGCCCGAGGGTCGGAAGAAGCCATGAAGACTACATCATGGGGTGGCCCCTTCTGCATGACCAGTAGCTTGGGCTGTTGTCGTTGCCTGGGGAGGCCATCACGGGCCAACTCGCTGCGATCGTCCTGCCTCAGCGAAACCAATCAGGCTGTGAATGGTGGCTCTCCACTCATTCATTTGATCAGCTACCGGTGGAAATCTCAATGGTGGCTGGGCCCGCGCCATGGCCTCGGAAGCAGTGCTTTGCATGGATGTTGATGAAGATCGTAATGTTGCCCGGCTCTTGATGGTGTCGATAGTGGTTGCATCGTGTTGTGGTTGCCGTGAGCCAGTCGCCAAGAAGGCGTGGTGATGAGGTGGAGGCGCTTGTAGACCAGCGGCTCCGTTTGGTGCATTGGCTAGGTCAGCTTGCTCCGGGGGTGGTGCATGCCCTGCGGTCGCGCCTGTGGCGGGTGTCGGTGTCAAAACCGGCCGATCTCGGGTAGGGGTCCCGAACTGTGCATCCTAGGATCAAAGGTAACAGGAGACAAAGGAGACATGATGTTTACCTAGGTTCGGGCCCTCTTAATGGTGGTAAAACCCTACTTCCTTCTTGATTGACTTTGATGAGTATAGGGGTTACAAGAGTTGATATAGCTCGAGGTCGTAATGGCTAAACCTAGATGTCTAGCCTATATGAATTCTGATGATCCTTACGTACTAAACCCTCCGGCTTGTACATACACTGGAGGGGTACCGAGTTGGTACGTGAGGAAGGGAACAATACATCCGGAGTCCAATCTTGCCCTCCATGCATCCAGGAGTCCTATCCGAACACGGACGATAATCCTCCGCTCTATCTTCACAGCCCATCATCCAGGCCCATGATTGAATAGGCAAGACACCTGTGGACCCCTGAATCCAAGTCTCCCACAGTAGCCCCCGAACTCGCCTTCAATGATGAAGTGGTATCCGGCTTATGTATTCGGCTTTGCAAGGCGGGTTCTTCATTATACTTCGGACCAACGATAGTCTGGCTCTAACCTCGATGCACCACCTTTAGGATTCCTCCTTGTGGTCGCTTCGATTTTCGCGTGCTGAATGAATAAGGACGGTTCGTGATTTTTCCCAAATAAGCTCCTCACCACCCTCGGACGGCATATATATAAGGAGACTTAGATTCCCAAATGACATCTCACATCGCGCACAGGAAAAACCATCAAGATTAGCTAGGAACAAAACCTTCCAGCATGGACAGCGCTGCGGGCTACTCTCCGCGCCGCCATGCCCTCAGGAGGGTGATTGGAAGAGTTGTTCAGTGCCTCATCTTCAGCTGAGCCAACTCTAGACACAAGGCTATCTTCCCCTTGCGGATCTAGTCCCCGTTCGAGCGGGATTGGTCTCAATCGGCAACGATGCGATGGCTGAGAACTTCCCCAACCAAAATAAGGAGGAGAGGGTGTGCTTTGTCCCATTCCTATTGCGGGGCCTAGGATTTCCAATCCACCCCTTTCTAAGGGGCCTATTGGAATTTTACAGCATCCAACTGCACAACATCACCCCAGGTTCTGTGGCACCCCGGCTCAGAGAAACCGGAACGCCCCGTATTCCAGCCCAGATATCAAGGAAAAGTCTCTGGAATATGGAACTGCTTGACATAGAACAAATCAGCTCTTATTACAAGAATAATAATACAAGGGTCTGCTGTTACAAAGAAGCACATCAGCACGGGGACACTATGCCTGCGATACTACACCTGCTATGTGCTAGCAGCGAAACAAGTCGTAGCAGCGGAATACTTCTAGCAGCGGAACAACAACGAAGGTGGTGAACTCCACTCTACAGGGACTCTTGCTGGGACACGATCTAGCCCGCACGCACGGCAACCATCAACAAGCAATCAAGCAATCATGGCATCACCTGCAATCTAGCATGACACGCCAGGTTAGTACATTGAATGTACTAGAAAGCTCACAACAACCATAAACATCAAGGCAAGACAATGACATAGCATTCAACAAGTTAGTTAAATTAACAACTATTATGATGAAACAACTACTAAGCATGGTGTGAAACTGATACAATACTAATAAAGCACCATCTCAGATCTCCATAACCATATCTCTCTTGGATAACCAGCCAAGCAATATACCCTCTTGATCACCTCGTGATCAAAACCAAATGGTGATCATTCTGGCGATCACAACCATGACCAACACTTGGTCTCAAACATTGATCCTTCCGGTGATCACTACCACGACCAACACTTTGTCTCAAACGGTGATCCTTCCGGTGATCACTACCACGACCAACACTTGTTCTATCATCATCAACATCCTGCCCATCTGTACTACTCAACATATCAACATATAAATCACCTATAAGTCATTCCATCATGAGAGTGTTGATTGAACGGTGTGACCTAGTACGAACCCATGCCCATGACCGAGGATGCGGCTATCGATAGTTTAAATACACTCTCTGCAGAGGTAGCGCACTTTACCAGCACCACGGAACCCATGGCCTTGCACTCCCATTCGGGTGGACCAATGGCGTTCCGACAAAACCGATCTATTGCCATGACACTCTCCCGGCCACTCTGACTCACTCCCCACTGGGCTAGTCCTAGGTGTTTAAATACACTCTCTGCAGAGGTAGCGCACTTTACCAGCACCACGGAACCCATGGCCTTGCACTCCCATTAGGGTGGACCAATGGCGTTCCGACAAAACCGATCTATTGCCATGACACTCTCCCGGCCACTCCGACTCACTCCCCACTGGGCTAGTCCTAGGTGGCCCCGTGTCTACCAAAGACACAATGACCACAGTCGTGGCCAAAACGTCCCTCACGGGGGCCGTCCCTCATGGGGACCGGATCCATAACAACAACAACGGGCACACAAGGTTATGTATGCTTACCGGGCCAGCGTACCGCACGCCCATAACCTTCCCTCATTGGAGGCACGACAATAGACCGCATTAGGGCCTTCCCATAAAGGCAAATGTGGTTGCACTGGAAAAAGCCCGGTTCGGTGGCACCTGACCAACTTAATGACAGAATTTATCCCCAAAATATAATAGTAATGACTGATACTTCGATATCATCTATCAACCTATATTCCAAGTCATAGCAATATCCAAAAAATAATCCAAAGCTTAATATCGTCATATCAAAATACTCCGAGGACAGTCTAACATTACTATCATGATGAATCCAAGAATGATAAGACTACTACTCAAATATCAAGAACTATATATGCAACTATGATGCACATGCAAGCATCATTTCCAACATCACACTCCAAAACATAATATCGTCTAGCATCATGATGAAAATAACACTAGCCACTAATAATCCAAAGGCAACATCATATCCAAAGTAATGCTCCAAGATAATAACAGATACCATCATGACAATAATCCTACTAGCCACTAAGAATCCAAAGGCAACATGTCATCCACATAATCATCAAAATATAAGTCCTAGAATTCCAAGCAATATCATGGCAGCATCAACATCAAAGCAATACTCTGAGAAATGCCATGAACAAATCATACATAGCTAATGTAATATTTTAAACAAGTTCAACTAACTTAAACCATGTCACTACGTTGCAGTCATGCAAATGGAGGGTGTGGCTTGCCTGGGTGGAAAAAATCACCGAGAAGAAGTACGAGAAGCTCGTAGAAAGAATCACCGAAAATCTTTCTCTCTCGGAGGGGCTGAATAAGGGTAGGGGCAAAATGGTCATTTTCATAATGTTAACACATGGTGAAAATGATACAAACAGAACGGGCTCAATGACACGAAGAAGTGGGATTTGGATTCACCTGATTTGGAGCTACGGGTAAAAAGTTATAGCCCGACGAAGTTCACGGACCATTCTGTAAAAAGATTTCTACAAACAGGCCCCTGGAGGACAAAACAGAAAACATATTTCAGCGAATGCACTTTCAGAACTGAGGAAATACATTTTAACCCGAAGAAGATGAAAATGCGCTTTCCTAAAAGGAAAACGTATCCGAAAGAATACGTGTCCAGTTACTCCACGTCGGTAGAGTGCGGGGCAGGCCTCTTGGTCGCTGACGGGTGGGGGCCACGACATCTCTTCTCTCTCCTCCCGCCTTCATCGTCCTCCTTGCGACGGTCGCGACAGAAAGGCAAGGCCGAGCGCGGCTGGCGCTGGCCCCGGCGCCTTGGGGCACCCCTGGTGGAGCTCGGACCACCAGTGGGCTCGGGATGACACTGCGCACCCGCCTCGGTGGTGCACGGGCAAGGAGGAAGCCCGGAGTGAGCAGGAACAAGGCCATGGCAGACAGAGGCTTCGGCCATGGATGGACAAGGGACAAGAGGTCGCCGGCAGTCGAGGGAAAGAGTTGAGAGGCTCCGCTAGAGTTCAACATCTCGCCGGGTGGTGGAGGGACGGAGTGAGGGAGTAAGCTTTGAGTGAATTTAGCAAGGGACCAGCGATGGCCGAGGCGGCCATGGGAGGTCTCTAGACCATCTCGAGCTCAGAGGAGAGGTTGGGGAGGTTTCTGGGAGTGAGGCGAGGATGATGAGATGCTCGGGAGGCCGCGGGGTGGTCTTATATAGCCGCGGGGCGAGGAGGCCGAGCTGGCGTCGCCACGGACGCGTGGCCAGTGCCGCGGACGCATGCCAACGCGCATGAGCTCGGAGGCAGGCGACGAGGGAGGCAAAGTGGAGGCTCTCACGGGGCAGAGGCGGCCAAGGGAGCACGGGGGGATGACGACAGCGACGAACCAAGCCAAGATGCCACTGTTCGCCAGTGGACGGGTGGCGGCTTGCACCGGTGAGGAAGTGGATGGAGTGGGAGAGGGGTCCAGGGGAACAGCGACGACGAGATGCAGCCATTGGACATGCTCACGATCTCTAAGACGACGAGAGGGAGCGGTGCCAAAGCACAAACGGTGCTCTGGACACGCCACAACGCACAGAGCAAGTAAATGTGCATGCCAGCTGCACGGTCAGCACATGCACTGGCATGTAGTGGGGGAGAGGGGTTTGACCATGTTTTTTAGTTCGTAGTTCATCCAGGGTAGGCCTCAACTGCGGCGGTAGCTCGGTGAAAAAGGCTCTGGTTAAAGGGTAATCGTCGTTTGAAGTTTACTGCAGTAAATTTGAGCGGGCACTTGTGATCAACAGGGAAGTGCTTAGGCCAAATGGATTTATTTGAGATGATTAGCTTAAGAAGGACTACGATCCTGGAGGTTTTGGGGCTTAATGGAGCACAAACTATTATAGTTGCTTTGTAACTCACATTATGGGTCTAGAATAAAGATCATGATGGTTCACTCACATAGAGTAACCACTTGAGATAAAATTTGGCAGGGCTTAGTGATCTGGCCAGATAAAGGTGGTATAAAAATTTCATACCAATTGGTTTTACCAAAATGGTACTTTCTTCACAGTTATTCCCTTTGTCCAGAATCTTGCAAAAATTATAGAGAACTATTTGATAGATGAATTGATGCAAAATTTGGTGGAGAGAAGTTAGTTGGGTAGGAGAATGCTCTGGTAAATTTTCAAGCAAAATGAAGCAATATAAAATATACTTGCTTCACAACCTGAAAATATTTACAGAATCAAAGATTTGATGTTGTGCTCACATAGATCAAGGGATGGATCTGAAACTTGTAGGAGTGAGGTAATATGAGCATAAGAAGAGGCATGCAAAATTTCAACTCATTTGGATAACCCTAGCTTGCACTTCCTTCACAAAGGCTTCCCTCAGACGGGAACTTTGAAAAATCACTCAGGAAGTTTGGCTAGGCAAATAAAGTTGAAATTTGGCACACGTCAATTATTTGGATGATATATCATGCCCAAAATGTTTGGGGGAAATGGGCAAATATAAATAGCACTTGATTCACAATGTGCTAGTTAGGACAGAATAGGAAATGAATTTATTGAGCATGATGAGAAATATGGCCAACAAAATATTATGTCATATTTGAGGAATATATGACCCAAACAATTTATAAGAATTATTTAGGGATTTTTGGATGGGCAAAAATATGGGTTGCTTCACAACCTAGGGATGATAGGATTTTTTCTTTAATAGAAAAAGGAATATTTCCTAGAAAAATGATTTTAGGGTTTGGTCAAGGAGTGAAGTGACATGATCTTGGAAAGGTTTTTAGGGTGATGAGCCAGTTGGGAGAGGAAATGAAGATGATTTTCCAGGTGACAAGGCCACAGAACCACTCCAATAAGAAAAATAGAGCAAAAACCAATAAATCAAAAAGAAAAAGAAAAGGGCCAAAATCCAGCCTATTACAGGTTCAATCCTGCACATCTCAGGCTTCGTTGCCCTCTGCGAACTGTTCTTAGGCATCGAGCCCCATTTTGAACAATGGAAGTAGTTCTTTTGCCTTGTTCCCCGCCATCGAGGAGGCTCTATTTTTGAAGCGGGTGGTCCTGAAGTATGGCGTATAGCCGGATCCGGATACCTCATAGGAACTCCCAAAGAAGTATACCCATAGTGGTGTTCGGAGTGGTTCTATATGGATGACGTCCCACTACCGGACCCAGTTCGGCGCGACCTTCATGAGTTTTGCAGCGCTCCTTTAAAGAAGCGTTTCAACTGGCGTCCCCGAATTCCCAAGGAGAAGGACAGTGAGGAAGTAAAAAGGTTTGTTAGCAAGGTCAGGTTACTAGCCCATACCGAGCTCTCGATAGTCAAGATTATGGCTATTGCAATAAAGAGATGTGTCCAGCATCTCCAAACCAGAGTTACTCTCTTGCGGTGTTACAACGGAGAAGATGACGCGTCCTGTTACAGACGGAAGGGTCCGGATACCCCTGCCGAACTGGCCACAATCTTGGCCGATCTGTATAAGGGTGAAAAAGAAGATTTCCTCCATCGCTTAAACTGCCATGAAGGCTTTTCCATGTACAACCCCATAGAATGGGTAAGATTTCGATCGTCTGTGTTGCCTTATTGCTGTCATAGATACTAATCCATTTTAGCCCTTTGTTCCCATAAACATTCATGCAGGAAGATGACCGAGGACGTGAACTATCCTGCTCCACAGCCATAGGATCATAATCGCGATGGAGACCCTAGCTTTCATGAGGATCCGGACATATACATAGAGTTCGATGATGGGGTATTTTATCAAGTGAGCCTTGAGGGCTTGAAAGTGGCTATGACCGCCGACTACCCCCGCCTCCATCCCTTCTGCATCGTAAGAATTCGGAGGGCTCTTAGAAGGAAATCCCCGTTTGCACTTTTATCCATTATATTGATCCAGATTTTAATAGGATCGGCGCTCGGCGGACCGTGCCTCCTCAAGGGACCGGGAGTGCTGCAAAAACCTCACAATCTTCCAAGAGGTATGTTTGTTTAATACATGCCTAGGCATGAGTCTGGATTGTTAAAAGGCTCCTTTTATCCTTGATGTCAGGAGAAGTATGCGGCAAGCGGTGGGAAACCGCTGAGTTAGCCGAATGTTCGCCAATCCGGTGTCGGACTCACCAACTAGGACGAGAGCCGATGCAATGCCAGATCCGCCTCCTCAAGAGGATTCGGATGACGTATTTCTCACGAATTCTAAAGTGGAGAGCATGATGAATCACCGTCAATTAAAAGAGGCTATGCGCGCTCCGTCCTTTTCCGAGCAAGAGTTTACCGCACTTAGCTCGGTAGATGCATATATCTGAGCCGCTCGAGACGGACTTGCCAGAGCCATTGAGTTGTTCTCGAAAGATATACAGGTAAAAGTTTATGCAATTTTTGATAGTCATATGCCAGTAGCCCCCGAGACTTGAAGCGGTGAGGTAAACCTATTTAAGGATCCATATGACTCGCAGGTTCTCAAAGAGAAAAATAGTACGCTCTCCCAGGAGCTAAAGGTGAATCATATATAGTTGAATGCTGTGACCGCCGAAATGGCGGAAATGAAAAAGGCCGCAATGAGTACATCCAGGAAATAAAAACACGAGGGGGGAAAGGCAAACAATCGGAAGAGATAGAGAGCTTAAAGGCTCAGTTGAAGGGCGGTATATTCGGTATGTCTTCCCTCCATTGCTAAACCACCATAGGGGCTCATGTTTACTCCATAGTTCAGAACTTCACGACTCTTTTGCTTTACATGCTTGTTAACTGGTCGCCTGGAGGAAGAAGTATCCTAATTTCAAGGTGACGTGCTGAAGGAACTTTCCGTGGTACATGCTCGGGCCCGGTAAGCCATGAGGAGTATGGTGAAGGCATTATGGCCATCTGATACCCCTCCAGAAAGTATGGAAGGCTTGGCAAACTTATTCCAAGGAACCCGGAGCTGGTTTCAGCTATGGGAGACATCCGCCTACTGTGAAGGCCCACGAGAATCCTGGGCCATGGTGAAGACACATTTCACTAAGCTGGATCCAAATCATATGGCCCGAGTGGGAGCACAGGACCAGACGGAAAAGAATTTCCAGTGAATTCGGTGTATGACCAAGTAATGATAGCCGTGAAGTATTTGCAGGAAGACTATAGGTTAGACAGTCTTATAAATGGAATAGATAAGGAATAGGTGTTTGACCTAATGTATTCATGTACGTTATGATCAAGTTGTTGAAGGAAATATTCCCTAGAGGCAATAATAAAGTTATTATTTATTTCCTTGTATCATGATAAATGTTTATTATTCATGCTAGAATTGTATTAACCGGAAACATAATACTTGTGTGAATACATAGACAAACAGAGTGTCACTAGTATGCCTCTACTTGACTAGCTCGTTGATCAAAGATGGTTATGTTTCCTAGGCATAGACATGAGTTGTCATTTGATTAACGGGATCACATCATTAGGAGAATGATGTGATTGACTTGACCCATTCCATTAGCTTAGCACTTGATCGTTTAGTATGTTTCTATAGCTTTCTTCATGACTTATACATGTTCCTATGACTATGAGATTATGCAACTCCCGTTTACCAGAGGAACACTTTGTGTGCTACAAAATGTCACAACGTAACTGGGTGATTATAAAGGTGCTCTACAGGTGTCTCCAAAGGTACATGTTGGGTTGGCATATTTCGAGATTAGGATTTGTCACTCTGATTGTCGGAGAGGTATCTTTGGGCCCTCTCGGTAACGCACATCACTTAAGCCTTGCAAGCATTGCAGCTAATGAGTTAGTTGCGGGATGATGTATTACGAAACGAGTAAAGAGACTTGCTGGTAACGATATTGAACTAGGTATTAAGATACCGACGATCGAATCTCAGGCAAGTAACATACCGATGACAAAGGGAACAACATATGTTGTTATGCGGTCTGACCGACAAAGATCTTCGTAGAATATGTAGGAGCCAATATGAGCATCCAGGTTCCGCTATTGGTTATTGACCAGAGACGTTTCTCGGTCATGTCTACATTGTTCTCGAACCCGTAGGGTCCGCATGCTTAACGTTACGATGACCGTTTCATTAGGAGTTTATATGTTTTGATGTACCGAAGGTTGTTCAGAGTCCCGGATGTGATCACGGACATGACGAGGAGTCTCGAAATGGTCGAGGCATGAAGATTGATATATTGGAAGCCTATGTTTGGACATCGGAAGTGTTCCAGGTGAAATCGGCATTTTACCAGAGTACCGGGAGGTTACCGGAACCCCCTGGTAACCTAATGGGCCTTAATGGGCCTAGTGGAGGAAGTAGAGAGGAGGCCAAGGGGCAGCCGCACGCCCCTCCCCCCCCAACTCCGAATTGGACAAGGAGGGGGGCGGCGCCCCCCTTTCCTTTCCCCTCTCTCTCTCCTTCCCCCCCAAGTCCTAGTCCAACATGGAAAAGGGGGGAGTCCTACTCCCGATGGGAGTAGGACTCCTCCTGGCGCGCCCCTTGCCTGGCCGCACCTCCTCCCCCTTGCTCCTTTATATACAGGAGCAGGGGGCACCCCATAGACACTATAATTGATCATTGATCTCTTAGCCAGGTGCGGTGCCCCCTCCACCATAATCCTCGATAATATTGTAGCGGTGCTTAGGAGAAGCCCTGCGACGGTAGAACATCAAGATCGTCACCATGCCGTCGTGCTGACGGTACTCTTCCCTGACATTCTGCTGGATCGGAGTCCGGGGATCGTCATCGAGCTGAACGTGTGCTAGAACTCGGAGGTGTCGTAGTTTCGGTGCTTGATCGGTTGGGTCGTGAAGACGTACGACTACATCAACCGCGTTGTGCTAACGCTTCCGCTTTCGGTCTACGAGGGTACGTGGACAACACTCTCCCCTCTCGTTGCTATGTATCACCATGATCTTGCGTGTGCGTAGGAAAATTTTGAAATTACTACGTTCCCCAACAGTGGCATCCGAGCCAGGTTTTATGCGTTGATGTTATATGCACGAGTAGAACACAAGTGAGTTGTGGGCGATATAAGTCATACTACTTACCAGCTTGTCATACTTTGGTTCGGCGGTATTGTTGGATGAAGTGGCCCGGACCGACATTACGCGTATGCTTATGCAAGACTGGTTCTACCGACGTGCTTTGCACATAGGTGGCTGGCGGGTGTCAGTTTCTCCAACTTTAGTTGAACCGAGTGTGGCTACGCCCGGTCCTTGCGAAGGTTAAAACAGCACCAACTAGGAAAACTATCGTTGTGGTTTTGATGCGTAGGTAAGAACGGTTCTTGCTAAGCCCGTAGCAGCCATGTAAAACTTGCAACAACAAAGTAGAGGACGTCTAAGTTATCGGCAACTGGCAGGAGCCATATGGTTGTCGCTTTATTGTATGCAATGCAATCGCCCTGTAATGCTTTAGTTTATCACAAAGCGGTAGTGATAGTCGTAGAAGCATAAGATTGGCGAGACGACAACGATGCTATGATGGAGATCAAGGTGTCGCGCCGGTGACGATGGTGATCATAACGGTGCTTCGGAGATGGAGATCACAAGCACAAGATGATGATGGCCATATCATATCACTTATATTGGTTGCATGTGATGTTTATCTTTTATGCATCTTATCTTGCTTTGATTGACGGTAGCATTATAAGATGATCTCTCACTAAATTTCAAGATAAAAGTGTTCTCCCTGAGTATGCACCGTTGCCAAAGTTCATCGTGCCCAGACACCACGTGATGATCGGGTGTGATAAGCTCTACGTCCATCTACAACGGGTGCAAGCCAGTTTTGCACACGCAGAATACTCAGGTTAAACTTGACGAGCCTAGCATATGCAGATATGGCCTTGGAACACTCAGAACGAAAGGTTGAGCGTGAATCGTATAGTAGATATGATAAACATAGTGATGTTCACCATTGAAAACTACTCCATTTCAAGTGATGATCGGTTATAGTTTAGTTGATTTGGATCATGTGATCACTTAGAGAATTAGAGGGATGTCTTTCTAAGTGTGAGTTCTTAAGTAATATGATTAATTGAACTTAAATTTATCATGAACTCAGTACCTGATAGTATCTTAGTTGTTTATGTTTGGTTGTAGATATATGGCCCGTGCTGTTGTTCCGTTGAATTTTAATGCGTTCCTTGAGAAAGCAAAGTTGAAAGATTGGCGAGACGACAACGATGCTACGATGGAGATCAAGGTGTCGCGCCGGTGACGATGGTGATCATAACGGTGCTTCGGAGATGGAGATCACAAGCACAAGATGATGATGGCCATATCATATCACTTATATTGATTGCATGTGATGTTTATCTTTTATGCATCTTATCTTGCTTTGATTGACGGTAGCATTATAAGATGATCTCTCACTAAATTTCAAGATAAAAGTGTTCTCCCTGAGTATGCACCGTTGGCAAAGTTCATCGTGCTCAGACACCACGTGATGATCGGGTGTGATAAACTCTACGTCCATCTACAACGGGTGCAAGCCAGTTTTGCACACACAGAATACTCAGGTTAAACTTGACAAGCCTAGCATATGCAGATATGGCCTCGGAACACTGAGACCGAAAGGTCGAGCGTGAATCATATAGTAGATATGATAAACATAGTGATGTTCACCATTGAAAACTACTCCATTTCACGTCATGATCGGTTATAGTTTAGTTGATTTGGATCACGTGATCACTTAGGTGATTACAGGGATGTCTTTCTAAGTGGGAGTTCTTAAGTAATATGATTAATTGAACTTAAATTTATCATGAACTTAGTACCTGATATATCTTACTTGTTTATGTTTGGTTGTAGATAGATGGCTCGAGGTGTTTTTCCGTTGAATTTTAATGCGTTCCTTGAGAAAGCGAAGTTGAAAGATTGGCGAGACAACAACGATGCTACGATGGAGATCAAGGTGTCGCGCCGGTGACGATGGTGATCATAACGGTGCTTCGGAGATGGAGATCACAAGCACAAGATGATGATGGCCATATCATATCACTTATATTGATTGCATGTGATGTTTATCTTTTATGCATCTTATCTTTCATTGATTGACGGTGGCATTATAAGATGATCTGTCACTAAATTTCAAGATAAAAGTGTTCTCCCTGAGTATGCACCGTTGCCAAAGTTCATCATGCCAGACACCACGTGATGATCGGGTGTGATAAGCTCTACGTACATCTACAACGGGGGCAAGCCAGTTTTGCACACGCAGAATACTTAGGTTAAACTTGATGAGCCTAGCATATGCAGATATGGCCTCGGAACACTGAGAATGAAAGGTCGAGCGTGAATCGTATAGTAGATATGTTAAACATAGTGATGTTCACCATTGAAAACTACTCCATTTCACGTGATGATCGGTTATAGTTTAGTTGATTTGGATGACGTGATCACTTAGAGGATTAGAGGGATGTCTTTCTAAGTGGGAGTTCTTAAGTAATATGATTAATTGAACTTAAATTTATCATGAACTTAGTACCTGATAGTATCTTACTTGTTTATGTTTTGTAGTAGATAGATGGCCCGTGCTTTGTTCCGTTGAATTTTAATGTGTTCCTTGAGAAAGCAAAGTTTAAAGATTGGCGAGACGACAGTGATGCTACGATGGAGATCAAGCTATCGCGCCGGTGATGATGGTGATCATAACGGTGCTTCGGAGATGGAGATCACAAGCACAAGATGATGATGGCCATATCATATCACTTATATTGATTGCATGTGATGTTTAGCTTTTATGCATCTTATCTTGCTTTGATTGACGGTAGCATTATAAGATGATCTCTCACTAAATTTCAAGATAAAAGTGTTCTCCCTGAGTATGCACCGTTGCCAAAGTTCGTCGTGCCCAGACACCACGTGATGATCGGGTGTGATAAGCTCTACGTCCTTCTACAACGGGTGCAAATAGTTTCGCACACGCAGAATACTCAGGTTAAACTTGACGAGCCTAGCATATGCAGATATGGCCTCGGAACACTGAGAATGAAAGGTCGAGCGTGAATCGTATAGTGGATATGTTAAACATAGTGATGTTCACCATTGAAAACTACTCCATTTCACGTGATGATCGGTTATAGTTTAGTTGATTTGGATCACGTGATCACTTAGAGGATTAGAGGGATGTCTTTCTAAGTGGGAGTTCTTAAGTAATATGATTAATTGAACTTAAATTTATCATGAACTCAGTACCTGATAGTATCTTACTTGTTTATGTTTGGTTGTAGATAGATGGCCCGTGCTATTGTTCCGTTGAATTTTAATGCGTTCCTTGAGAAAGCAAAGTTTAAAGATTGGCGATACAACAACGATGCTACGATGGAGATCAAGGTGTCGCGCCGGTGACGATGGTGATCATAACGGTGCTTTGGAGATGGAGATCACAAGCACAAGATGATGATGGCCATATCATATCACTTATATTGATTGCATGTGATGTTTATCTTTTATGCATCTTATCTTGCTTTGATTGACGGTAGCATTATAAGATGATCTCTCACTAAATTTCAAGATAAAAGTGTTCTCCCTGAGTAAGCACCATTGCCAAAGTTCGTCGTGCGTAGACACCACAGGATGATCGGGTGTGATAAACTCTACGTCCATCTACAACGGGTGCAAGACAGTTTTGCACACACAGAATACTTAGGTTAAACTTGACAAGCCTAGCATATGCAGATATGGCCTCGGAACACTGAGACCGAAAGGTTGAGCGTGAATCATGTAGTAGATATGATAAACATAGGGATGTTCACCATTGAAAACTACTCCATTTCACGTCATGATCGGTTATAGTTTAGTTGATTTGGATCACGTGATCACTTAGATGATTAGAGGGATGACTTTCTCAGTGGGAGTTCTTAAGTAATATGATTAATTGAACTTAAATTTATCATGAACTTAGTACCTGATAGTATCTTACTTGTTTATGTTTGGTTGTAGATAGATGGCCCGAGTTGTTGTTCCATTGAATTTTAATGCATTCGTTGAGAAAGCGAAGTTGACAGATTGGCGAGACAACACCGATGCTAAGATGGAGATCAAGGTTTCGCGCCGGTGACGATGGTGATCATAACGGTGCTTCGGAGATGGAGATCACAAGCACAAGATGATGATGGCCATATCATATCACTTATATTGATTGCATGTGATGTTTATCTTTTATGCATTCTTATCTTTCTTTGATTGACGGTGGCATTATAAGATGATCTCTCACTAAATTTCAAGATAAAAGTGTTCTCCGTGAGTATGCACCGTTGCCAAAGTTCGTCGTGCCCAGACACCACGCGATGATCAGGTGTGATAAGCTCTACGTCCATCTACAATGGGTGCAAGCCAGTTTTGCACACGTAAAATACTCAGGTTAAACTTGACGAGCCTAGCATATGCAGATATGGCCTCGGAACACTGAGAATGAAAGGTCGAGCGTGAATCTTATAGTAGATATGTTAAACATAGTGATGTTCACCATTGAAAACTACTCCATTTCACGTGATGATCGGTTATAGTTTAGTTGATTTGGATCACGTGATCACTTAGAGGATTAGAGGGATGTCTTTCTAAGTGGGAGTTCTTAAGTAATATGATTAATTGAACTTAAATTTATCATGAACTCAGTACCTGATAGTATCTTACTTGTTTATGTTTGGTTGTAGATAGATGGCCCGTGCTATTGTTCCGTTGAATTTTAATGCGTTCCTTGAGAAAGCAAAGTTGAAAGATTGGCGAGACGACAACGATGCTACGATGGAGATCAAGGTGTCGCGCCGGTGACGATGGTGATCATAACGGTGCTTCGGAGATGGAGATCACAAGCACAAGATGATGATGGCCATATCATATCACTTATATTGATTGCATGTGATGTTTATCTTTTATGCATCTTATCTTGCTTTGATTGACGGTAGCATTATAAGATGATCTCTCACTAAATTTCAAGATAAAAGTGTTCTCCCTGAGTATGCACCGCCGCCAAAGTTCGTCGTGCGCAGACACCACAGGATGATCGGGTGTGATAAACTCTACGTCCATCTACAACGGGTGCAAGACAGTTTTGCACATATAGAATACTCAGGTTAAACTTGACAAGCCTATCATATGCAGATATGGCCTCGGAACACTGAGAACGAAAGGTCGAGCGTGAATCATATAGTCGATATGATAAACATAGTGATGTTCACCATTGAAAACTACTCCATTTCACGTGATGATCGGTTATAGTTTAGTTTATTTGGATCACGTGATCACTTAGATGATTAGAGGGATGTCTTTCTCAGTGGGAGTTCTTAAGTAATATGATTAATTGAACTTAAATTTATCATGAACTTAGTACCTGATAGTATCTTACTTGTTTATGTTTGGTTGTAGATAGATGGCTCGAGCTGTTGTTCCGTTGAATTTTAATGCGTTCCTTGAGAAAGCGAAGTTGAAAGATTGGCGAGACAACAACGATGCTACGATGGAGATCAAGGTGTCGCGCCGGTGATGATGGTGATCATAACGGCGCTTCGGAGATGGAGATCACAAGCACAAGATGATGATGGCCATATCATATCACTTATATTGATTGCATGTGATGTTTATCTTTTATGCATCTTATCTTGCTTTGATTAACGGTGGCATTATAAGATGATCTCTCACTAAATTTCAAGATAAAAGTGTTCTCCCTGAGTATGCACTGTTGCCAAAGTTCGTCGTGCCCAGACACCACGTGATGATCGGGTGTGATAAGCTCTACGTCCATCTACAACGGGTGCAAGCAGTTTTGCACACGCAAAATACTTGGGTTAAACTTGACGAGCCTGGCATATGCAGATATGGCCTCGAAACACTGAGAATGAAAGGTCGAGCGTGAATCGTATAGTAGATATGTTAAACATAGTGATGTTCACCATTGAAAACTACTCCATTTCACGTGATGATCGGTTATAGTTTAGTTGATTTGGATCACATGATCACTTAGAGGATTAGAGGGATGTCTTTCTAAGTGGGAGTTCTTAAGTAATATGATTAATTGAACTTAAATTTATCATGAACTCACTACCTGATAGTAATATGTCTTTCTAAGATTGGCAAGACGACAACGATGCTACGATGGAGATCAAGGTGTCGCGCCGGTGACGATGGTGATCATAACGGTGCTTCGAAGATGGAGATCACAAGCACAAGATGATGATGGCCATATCATATCACTTATATTGATTGCATGTGATGTTTATCTTTCATGCATCTTATCTTGCTTTCATTGACGGTAGCATTATAAGATGATCTCTCACTAAATTTCAAGATAAAAGTGTTCTCCCTGAGTATGCACCGCTGCCAAAGTTCGTCGTGCCCAGACACCACGGGATGATCGGGTGTGATAAACTCTATGTCCATCTACAACTGGTGCAAGCCAGTTTTGCACACACAGAATACTCAGGTTAAACTTGACAAGCCTAGCATATGCAGATATGGCCTCGGAACACTGAGACCGAAAGGTCGAGCGTGAATCATATAGTAGATATGATAAACATAGTGATGTTCACCATTGAAAACTACTCCATTTCACGTGATGATCGGTTATAGTTTAGTTGATTTGGATCACGTGATCACTTTGATGATTAGAGGGATGTCTTTCTAAGTGGGAGTTCTTAAGTAATATGATTAATTGAACTTAAATTTATCATGAACTTAGTACCTGATAGTATCTTACTTGTTTATGTTTGGTTGTAGATAGATGGCCCGAGCTGTTGTTCCGTTGAATTTTAATGCGTTCCTTGAGAAAGCGAAGTTGAAAGATTGGCGAGACAACAACGATGCTACGACGGAAATCAAGGTGTCGCGCCGGTGACGATGGTGATCATAACGGTGCTTCGGAGATGGAGATCACAAGAACAAGATGATGATGGCCATATCATATCACTTATATTGATTGCATGTGATGTTTATCTTTTATGCATCTTATATTTCTTTGATTGACGGTGGCATTATAAGATGATCTCTCACTAAATTTCAAGATAAAAGTGTTCTCGTGAGTATGCACCGTTGCCAAAGTTCGTCGTGCCCAGACACCACGCGATGATCGGGTGTGATAAGCTCTACGTCCATCTATAATGGGTGCAAGCCAGTTTTGCACACGCAAAATACTCAGGTTAAACTTGATGAGCCTAGCATATGCTGATATGTCCTCGGAACACTGAGAATGAAAGGTCGAGCGTTAATCGTATAGTAGATATGTTAAACATAGTGATGTTCACCATTGAAAACTACTCCATTTCACGTGATGATCGGTTATAGTTTAGTTGATTTGGATCATGTGATCACTTAGAGGATTAGAGGGATGTCTTTCTAAGTGGGAGTTCTTAAGTAATATGATTAATTGAACTTAAATTTATCATGAACTTAGTACCTGATAGTATCTTACTTGTTTATGTTATGTTGTAGATAGATGGCCCGTGCTTTGTTCCGTTGAATTTTAATGCGTTCCTTGAGAAAGCAAAGTTTAAAGATTGGCGAGACGACAACGATGCTACGATGGAGATCAAGGTGTCGCGCCGGTGACGATGGTGATCATAACGGTGCTTCGGAGATGGAGATCACAAGCACAAGATGATGATGGCCATATCATATCACTTATATTGATTGCATGTGATGTTTATCTTTTATGCATCTTATCTTCCTTTGATTGACGGTGGCATTATAAGATGATTTCTCACTAAATTTCAAGATAAGTGTTCTCCCTGAGTATGCACCGTTGCCAAAGTTCGTCGCGCCCAGACCCCACGTGATGATCGGGTGTGATAAGCTCTACGTCCATCTACAATGGGTGCAAGCCAGTTTTGCACACGCAGAATACTCAGGTTAAACTTGACGAGCCTAGCATATGTAGATATAGCCTCGGAACACTAAGACCGAAAGGTCGAGCATGAATCATATAGTAGATATGATAGACATAGTGATGTTCACCATTGAAAACTACTCCATTTCATGTGATGATCGGTTATAGTTTAGTTGATTTGGATCACGTGATCACTTAGAGGATTAGAGGGATGTCTTTCTAAGTGGGAGTTCTTAAGTAATATGATTAATTGAACTTAAATTTGTCATGAACTTAGTACCTGATAGTATCTAACTTGTTTATGTTTGGTTGTAGATAGATGGCCCGTGCTGTTGTTCCGTTGAATTTTAATGCGTTCCTTGAGAAAGCAAAGTTGAAAGATTGGTGAGACGATAATGATGCTACGATGGAGATCAAGGTGTCGCGCCGGTGACGATGGTGATCATAACGGTGCTTCGGAGATGGAGATCACAAGCACAAGAAGATGATGGCCATATCATATGACTTATATTGATTGCATGTGATGTTTATCTTTTATGCATCTTATCTTGCTCTGATTGACGGTGGCATTATAAGATGATCTCTCACTAAATTTCAAGATAAAAGTGTTCTCCCTGAGTATGCACCGTTGCCAAAGTTCATCGTGCCCAGACACCACGTGATGATCGGGTGTGATAAGCTCTATGTCCATCTACAACGGGTGCAAGCCCGTTTTGCACACGCAGAATACTCAGGTTAAACTTGACGAGCCTAGCATATGCAGATATGGCCTCGGAACACTGAGAATGAAAGGTCGAGCGTGAATCGTATAGTAGATATGTTAAACATAGTGATGTTCACCATTGAAAACTACTCCATTTCACGTGATGATCGGTTATAATTTAGTTGACTTGGATCATGTGATCACTTAGAGGATTAGAGGGATGTCTTTCTAAGTGGGAGTTCTTAAGTAATATGATTAATTGAACTTAAATTTATCATGAACTCAGTACCTGATAGTATCTTACTTGTTTATGTTTGGTTGTGGATAGATGGCCCGTGGTTTGTTCCGTTGAATTTTAATGCGTTCCTTGAGAAAGCAAAGTTTAAAGATTGGCGAGACGACAACGATGCTATGATGGAGATCAAGGTGTCGCGCCGGTGACGATGGTGATCAATACAGTGCTTCGGAGAGGGAGATCACAAGCACAAGATGATGATGGCCATATCATATCACTTATATTGATTGCATGTGATGTTTATCTTTTATGCATCTTATCTTGCTTTGATTGACGGTGGCATTATAAGATGATCTCTCACTAAATTTCAAGATAAAAGTGTTCTCCCTGAGTATGCACCGTTGCCAAAGTTCGTCGTGCCCAGACACCACGTGATGATCGGGTGTGATAAGCTCTACGTCCATCTACAACGGGTGCAAGCCAGTTTTGCACACGCAGAATACTCAGGTTAAACTTGACGAGCCTTGCATATGCAGATATGGCCTCGGAACACTGAGACCGAAAGGTCGAGCATTAATCATATAGTAGATGTGATAGACATAGTGATGTTCCCCATTGAAAACTACTCCATTTCATGTGATGATCGGTTATAGTTTAGTTGATTTGGATCACGTGATCACTTAGAGGATTAGAGGGATGTCTTTCTAAGTGGGAGTTCTTAAGTAATATGATTAATTGAACTTAAATTTATCAAGAACTTAATACCTGATAGTATCTAACTTGTTTATGTTTGGTTGTAGATAGATGGCCCGTGCTGTTGTTCTGTTGAATTTTAATGCGTTCCTTGAGAAAGCAAAGTTGAAAGATTGGCGAGACGACAACGATGCTACGATGGAGATCAAGGTGTCGCGCCGGTGACGATGGTGATCATAATGGTGCTTCGGAGATGGAGATCACAAGCACAAGATGATGATGGCCATATCATATCACTTATATTGATTGCATGTGATGTTTATCTTTTATGCATCTTATCTTGCTCTGATTGACGGTGGCATTATAAGATGATCTCTCACTAAATTTCAAGATAAAAGTGTTCTCCCTGAGTATGCACCGTTGCCAAAGTTCGTCGTGCCCAGACACCTGTGATGATCGGGTGTGATGAGCTCTACGTCCGTCTACAACGGGTGCAAGCACAGTTTTGCACACGCAGAATACTCAGGTTAAACTTGACGAAGCCTAGCATATGCAGATATGGCCTCGGAACACTGAGACCGAAAGGTCGAGCGTGAATCATATAGTAGATATGATAAACATAGTGATGTTCACCATTGAAAACTACTCCATTTCACGTGATGATCGGTTATAGTTTAGTTGATTTGGATCACGTGATCACTTTGATGATTAGATGGATGTCTTTCTAAGTGGGAGTTCTTAAGTAATATGATTAATTGAACTTAAATTTATCATGAACTTAGTACCTGATAGTATCTTACTTGTTTATGTTTGGTTGTAGATAGATGGCCCGTGCTTTGTTTCGTTGAATTTTAATGCGTTCCTTGAGAAAGCAAAGTTGAAAGATTGGCGAGACGACAACGATGCTATGATGGAGATCAAGGTGTCGCGCCATTGACGATGGTGATCATAACGGTGCTTCGGAGATGGAGATCACAAGCACAAGATGATGATGGCCATATCATATCACTTATATTGACTGCATGTGATGTTTATCTTTTATGCATCTTATCTTGCTTTGATTGACGGTGACATTATAAGATGATCTCTCACTAAATTTCAAGATAAAAGTGTTCTCCCTGAGTATGCACCGTTGCCAAAGTTCGTCATGCCCAGACACCACGTGATGATCGGGTGTGATAAGCTCTACGTCCATCTACAACGGGTGCAAGCCAGTTTTGCACACGCAGAATACTTAGGTTAAACTTGACGAGCCTAGCATATGCAGATATGGCCTCGGAACACTGAGAGACCGAAAGGTCGAGCGTGAATCATTATAGTAGATATGTAAACATAGTGATGTTCACCATTGAAAACAACTCCATTTCATGTGATGATCGGTTATAGTTTAGTTGATTTGGATCACGTGATCACTTTGATGATTAGATGGATGTCTTTCTAAGTGGGAGTTCTTAAGTAATATGATTAATTGAACTTAAATTTATCATGAACTTAGTACCTGATAGTATCTTACTTGTTTATGTTTGGTGGATAGATGGCCGTGCTGTTGTTCCGTTGAATTTTAATGCGTTCCTTGAGAAAGCAAAGTTAAAAGATTGGCGAGACAAGAACGATGTTACGATGGAGATCAAGGTGTCGCGCCGTTGACGATGGTGATCATAACGGTGCTTCGAAGATGGAGATCACAAGCACAAGATGATGATGGCCATATCATTTCACTTATATTGATTGCATGTGATGTTTATCTTTTATGCATCTTATCTTGCTTTGATTGACGGTGGCATTATAAGATGATCTCTCACTAAATTTCAAGATAAAAGTGTTCTCCCTGAGTATGCATCGTTGCCAAAGTTCGTCGTGCCCAGACACCACGTGATGATCGGGTGTGATAAGCTCTACGTCCATCTACAACGGGTGCAAGCCAGTTTTGCACACGCAGAATACTCAGGTTAAACTTGACGAGCCTAGCATATGCAGATATGGCCTCGGAACACTGAGACCGAAAGGTCGAGCGTGAATCATATAGTAGATATGATAAACATAGTGATGTTCACCATTGAAAACTACTCCATTTCATGTGATGATCGGTTATAGTTTAGTTGATTTGGATCACGTGATCACTTAGAGGATTAGAGGGATGTCTTTCTAAGTGGGAGTTATTAAGTAATATGATTAATTGAACTTAAATTTATCATGAACTTAGTACCTGATAGTATCTAACTTGTTTATGTTTGGTTGTAGATAGATGGCCCGTGCTGTTGTTCCGTTGAGTTTTAATGCGTTCCTTGAGAAAGCAAAGTTGAAAGATGATGGTAGCAATTACACGGACTGGGTCCGTAACTTGAGGACTATCCTCATTGCTGCATAGTAGAATTACATCCTGGAAGCACCGCTGGGTGCCAGGCCTGCTGCTGGAGAAACACCAGATGTTATGAACGTCTGGCAGAGCAAAGCTAATGACTACTCGATAGTTCAGTGTGCCATGCTTTACGGCTTAGAACCGGGTCTTCAACGATGTTTTGAACGTCATGGAGCATTTGAGATGTTCCAGGAGTTGAAGTTAATATTTCATGCAAATGCCTGGATTGAGAGATATGAAGTCTCCAATAAGTTCTATAGCTGCAAGATGAAGGAGAACAGTTCTGTCAGTGAGCATATACTCAAAATGTCTGGGTATCGTAATCACTTGATTCAACTGGGAGTTAATCTTCCGGATGATAGCGTCATTGACAGAATTCTCCAATCACTGCCATCAAGCTACAAGAGCTTCGTGATGAACTATAATATGCAAGGGATGAGCAAGACAATTCCTGAGCTCTTCGCAATGTTAAAGGCTGCGGAGGTAGAAATCAAGAAGGAGCATCAAGTGTTGATGGTCAACAAGACGACTAGTTTCAAGAAAAAGGGCAAAGGGAACAAGAAGGGGAACTTCAAGAAGAACAACAAGCAAGTTGCTGCTCAGGATAAGAAACCCAAATCTGGACCTAAGCCTGAAACTGAGTGCTTCTACTGCAAGCAGACTGGTCACTAGCTAGGCATGATGATTTCAATGATGCTCACATAAAGGATAAGAATTGTATCATAAAGAGAGCATTATGAAGAGTATGACTAGCACATTTAAGTCTAAACCACTTCCTATGTATAGGGATTTGTGAGCAAACAATTTATGCGAACAATAATCAACTAACATAGGAAAGCAAAACAAGCATAACTTCAAGATTTTAAGCACATAGAGAGGAAACTTGATATTATTGCAATTCCTACAAGCATATATTCCTCCCTCATAATAATTTTAAGTAGCATCATGAATGAATTCAACAATATTACCATCACATAAAGCATTCTTTTCATGATCTACTTGTATGCAAAGTTGACACTCTTGCAAAATAGTGGGATTAACATTAACTAAAGTCATGACCTCTACAAACCCACTTTCACAATTATCAAAATAAGATTCAATACCCTCCAAAATAGTGGGATCATTACTTCCTAATGTTGACACTCTTCCAAACCCACTTTCATTAATATAATCATCATAAATAGGAGGCATGCTATCATCAAAATAAATTTGATCATCAAAACTTGGGGGACAACAAATATCATCTTCATCAAACATAGCATCCCCAAGCTTGTGGATTTGCATATCATTAGCATAGCGGATATTCAAAGAATTCATACTAACAACATTGCAATCATGCTCATCATCCAAAGATTTAGTGCCAAACATTTTAATACATTCTTTTTCCAACACTTTGGCACAATTATCGGAATCCTTATTTTCGTGAAAGACATTAAAAAGATGAAGCATATGAGGTACCCTCAATTCCATTTTTTTGTAGTTTTCTTTTATAGACTAAACTAGTGATAAAACAAGAAACTAAAATATTTGATTGCAAGATCTAAAGATATACCTTCAAGCACTAACCTCCCCGGCAACGACGCCAGAAAAGAGCTTGATGTCTAATACACAACCTTCTTCTTGTAGATGTTGTTGGGCCTCCAAGTGCAGAGGTTTTTAGGACAATAGAAAATTTCCCTCAAGTGGATGACCTAAGGTTTATCAATCCGTGGGAGGCGTAGGATGAAGATGGTCTCTCTCAAACAACCCTGCAACCAAATAGCAAAGAGTCTCTTGTGTCCCCAGCACACCCAATACAATGGTAAATTGTATAGGTGCATTAGTTCGGCGAAGAGATGGTGATACAAGTGCAATATGGATGGTAGATATAGGTTTTTGTAATATGAAAATATAAAAACAGAAAGGTAACTAATGATAAAAGTGAGCATAAACGGTATTGCAATGCTAGGAAACAAGGCCTAGGGTTCATACTTTCACTAGTGCAAGTTCTCTCAACAATAATAACATAATTGGATCATATAACTATCCCTCAACATGCAACAAAGAGTCACTCCAAAGTCACTAATAGTGGAGAACAAACGAAGAGATTATTGTAGGGTACGAAACCACCTCAAAGGTATTCTTTCTGATCGATCTATTCAAGAGTCCGTACTAAAATAACACGAAGCTATTATTTCCGTTCAATCTGTCATAGAGTTTGTACTAGAATAGCATGTTAAGACACAAATGAACCAAAACCCTAATGTCACCTAGATACTCCAATGTCACCTCAAGTATCCATGCGTATGATTATACGATATGCATGACACAATCTCAGATTCATCTATTCAACCAACACGAAGAACTTCAAAGAGTGCCCCAAAGTTTCTACCGGAGAGTCAAGACAAAAACGTGTGCCAACCCCTATGCATAAGTTCATGAGGTCACGGAACTCGCAAGTTGATCGCCAAAACATACATCAAGTGGATCACGTGATATCCCATTGTCACCACAGATAAGCACATGCAAGACATACATCAAGTGTTCTCAAATCCTTAAAGACTGAATCCGATAAGATAACTTCAAAGGGAAAACTCAATACATTACACGAGAGTAGAGGGGGAGAAACTTCATAGGATCCAACTATAATAGCTAAGCTCGGGATACATCAAGATCGTTCCGAATCAAGAACACGAGAGAGAGAGAGAGACCAAACACATAGCTACTGGTACATACCCTCAGCCCCGAGGGTGAACTACTCCCTCCTCCTCATGGAGAGCGCCAGGATGATGAAGATGGCCACCGGAGAGGGATTGTCCCCCCCCCTCCGGCAGGGTGCCGGAATGGGTCTAGATTGGTTTTCGGTACCTACGGAGGCTTGCGGCGGCGGAACTCCCGATCTAGGTTTCTTTGTGGAAGTTTCAGTATATATAAGTGGTTTTGGCGCCGAGAACAAGTGAGGGGGTCTCGGGGCTGTCCATGATGTATGGAGGCGAGCCCAGGGGGGTGGGCGTGACCCCCATCGTGGGCAGCCCGGGACTATTCTGGCCCAACTATTTTACTCCATGGCCTTCTTCTAGTCCAAAATTAAGTTTCGTAAAGTTTCAGGTCAATTGGACTCCGTTTGATTTTCCTTTTCTGTAAAACTCAAAATCAAGAAAAAACAGAAACTTGCACTGGGCTCTAGGTTAATAGGTTAGTCCCAAAAATCATATAAAATAGCATATAAATTCATATAAAACTTCCAAGGTTGATAATATAATAGCATGGAACAATCAAAATTTATAGATACGTTGGAGACGTATCAGTGGAAACGATACATACGTGCCGGTTCCCTTCTTGTCACTGGGATCAAGCACCGTAAGATCGAACCCACTACCGGGCACCTCTTCCCACTGCAAGATAAATAGATCAAGTTGGCCATACAAAACCCAAATATCGGAGAAGAAATACAAGGCTATAAGAGATCATGCATAAAAGAGATCAAAGAAACTCAAATACTTTCATGGATATAAAAACATAGATATGATCTTAAACTCCAAGTTCATCGATCCCAACAAACACACCGCAAAAAGAGTTACACCATATGGATCTCCAAGAGATCATTGTATTGAGGATCTAGAGAGAGAGAGAGATGAAGCCATCTAGCTACTAACTATGGACCCGAAGGTCTATAAAGAACTACTCACGCATCATCGGAGAGGCACCAATGGAAGTGGTGAACCCCTCCATGATGGTGTCTAGATTGGATCTGGTGATTCTGGACTATGCGGTGGCTGGATGAATATTTCGTCGACTCCCCTAGGGTTCTGGTATTTTAGGGGTATTTATAGAGCAAAGAGGCGGTCCGGGGGGCACCCGAGGTGGGCTCCTGGCGCGCCCTGGTGGGTTGTGCCCTCCTCGAGGCACCCCCCAGGTGCAACCAGGACCCATTGCCTTCCTTCTGGCCCATATAAAATCTCCGTCAAATTTCGTGGCATTTGGACTCCATTTTATATTGATTTTCTGCGGTGTAAAAAACAAGGGAAAAATAGCAACTGGCACTTGGCACTATGTGAATAGGTTAATACCAAAAAATGATATAAAATGACTATAAAATGATTATAGAACATCCAAGATTGATAATAAAACAGCATGGAACAATCAAAAATTATAGATACGTTGGAGAAATATCAAACAGCCTTTCCACAAAAGTGTTAGGCGGGACAGGGTCGCGTTTAGCGCCCATTCGAGCAAGTATGTCCGCTGTCTGATTGATGTCTCGAGCGACGTGGTGAACTCGAGCCCCTCAAACCGAGCTAATATTTTGAGTAGTATGTTTCGGTATGCCGCCATCTTTGGATCTTTCGCATCGAATTCTCCATTTATTTGGGATATTGCGAGGTTTGAATCCCCGCGCGCCTCTAGGCATTGAATGCCCATAGAAGCAGCCATTCGGAGACCATGCAGTAGTGCCTCGTATTCGGCTTCATTGTTGGAGTCCATATACATTATTTGTAATACGTGGCGGACTGTGTCCCCTGTAGGGGATGTTAAGATGACACCGGCTCCCAATCCGGCTAAGATTTTAGAGCCGTCGAAGTACATTACCCAATTGGAGTATGTGATGTATTCTTTAGGGAGTTCGGCTTCCGTCCACTCGGCGACGAAGTCGGCCAACACCTGAGATTTAATAGCTCGGCGTGGCTTGTTTGTTATTTCAAATGGTAAGAGCTCGATGGCCCATTTGGCTATGCGGCCAGTGGTGTCCCGATTATTCATGATGTCATTGAGTGGTGCTTCAGATGCCACCGTGATCGAGCACTCCTAAAAGTAGTGTCGCGGCTTCCGGGATGCCATGAAGACTGCATACGCTATCTTTTGATAGTGTGGGTATCAAAAATTGCATTGTGTGAAGACCACCGATACATAATATACTAGTTTTTGGAGTGGGAATTTGTGTCCCTCTTCCTCTCGTTCGACGACGAGTACAACTCTCACCACCTGATGAGTTGCAGATATGTAGAGAAACATAGGTTCGCCGACACTTCATGCGGCAAGGATTGGGTTGCTTGCTAACAAAGTTTTTATTTCTTCCAATCCGGTTGTAGCCCCATCCGTCCATTCAATGTGTTCGGTGCGTGGGAGTAGTCGATAAAGTGGCAGTGCCTTTCTCCCAATTTGGAGATAATGCGGCTCAATGCTGCCACACACCCAGCTAGTTTTTGGACCTGCTTTAGGTCTGTTGGCGTTGCCAATTCTGACAGGGCTCGGATTTTGGCTGGGTTTTCTTCGATTCCTCTATTGGAAACAATGAACCCTAGCAGTGTTCCGGCTGGAACGCCGAAAACGCATTTTTCCAAATTGAGCCGTATGTCATATGTTTAGAGGTTGTTGAATGTGAGGTGTAAATCATCCAACAATGATACGACATGTTTAGCCTTGATGACTACATCATCTATGTATGCCTCCACCGTCTTGCCAATTTGCTTTTCCAGACATGTTTGAATCCTGTGTTGGTAACTGGCGCCGGCAGTTTTAAGTCCCAAAGGAATAGTGTTGAACAAGAAAGGCCCATACAGGGTAATGAATGCCGTTGCGGCTTGGTCGGACTCCGTCATCTCAATTTGATGGTATCCGGAGTATGTGTCGAGGAAACACAGTGAATCGTGTCCTATGGCCGCCTCAATGATTTGGTCAATGTGGGGCAACGGGAAGGGATCCTTAGGGCAGGCTTTATTAAGGTATTTGAAATCGACACAAAGGCACCATGATTTATCCTTCTTCAGCACCATGACCAGGTTCTCTAGCCAGTCTGGGTGTTTGATCTCTCTGATGAACCCGACTTCAAGTAATTTGGCTAGCTCCTCCCACATAGCTTGTCGTTTGGGTTTGGAAAATCACCGCAGCGTTTGCTTGACTGGTTTGAACCCCCTTATTATGTTAAGGCCATGCTCGGCCAGTCTGCGTGGGATTCCTGGCATATCCGAAGGATGCCACACAAAGATGTCCCAATTTTCATGCAGGAACGCATGTAAGGCGGCGTCGACCGTCGGATCCAGCTGTGCTCCAATGGAGGCAGTCTTGTTAGGATCCATCGGGTGAACTTGAAATTTGACTATTTTATCTACTAGCTTGAAACAAGTGGAGTTAAGTCTCTTATCGAGGATTACATCGTCTTTATCCACTATGGAATGCAGAGTAGTTAGCTCCTCGGCCGCGAGGGCCTCGGATAGTGCCTTGAGGGCCAATGATTCCATTTTGTTTTCGGCGCGGAGTGCTATATCTAGATCACTGGTGATAGTGATAACTCCATTGGGCCCTGGCATTTTGAGCTTCATGTACCCGTAATTGGGTATGGCTTGAAAGCGTGTGAATGCATCCCGCCCGAACAGGGTGTGATATATGCTGTTGAAAGGTACCATGTGGAAGAGCAACTCTTCAGAGGTGTAGTTCTCCGGCGTGCCGAATACAACATCAAGTTTAATTTTCCCCAATCATTGTGCTTCTCGACTCGGGATAATGCCTCGAAAGGTTGTACTTCTTTGCTCGATGCGACTCTTGTCCATTTTGCATTTTATCAAGTGTGTCTTCGTAGATGAGGTTTAGTCCGCTGCCACCATGCATGAGCACTTTAGTGAGCTGAAAGCCATCCACAATTGGGTTTAAGACCAAGGCAGCTGGTGCTCGGACTGATCGGGCCCTTGGTTCATCATTGGCGGTAAAAGTTATTGCCGTATCGTTCCAAGGATTTATTGCGGCTACTTGGTTGACTTCGGCGAGGTCGCGGAGCGCCCGTTTGCGCCAATTATTTGAAGAACATGTTCTGAAGACCATAAAGACTTTGCGAGTGTCATCCTTCGAAGAGTGCTTCACTGAGGTAGCATTGGTGAGGATAGCCTCGCCGCTCTTAGCCACCTGCCGGAGTACCCAACATGCCCGAAGGCTATGTGTTGGTTCGGTATTCGATGTCATGTGTATCTGACAGGGCTTGTCGAGTAATTCGTCAAGGACACTTCTATGTCCCGTTAAGGGCTTGATTTTCTTGTCCATAGGATGATGATCAGGTGCCCCATAAGGGTGCAACCTTTTTGGCCGTCCCGTGGGTTTCTTAAAGGCAGGAGGTTCCCATTGGGCTATCTGGGCTTTCCAGGCGCTTTCCATTGCGCAGTACTTCTGTACTATGTGTGCCAAATCTGCAAAGTGCAGTATGCGGCGGCGGTTAAGGGCATTGAGGATTCCCTCGTCTGTATAGTTGCGGCAAAAAACTGAAACCACGTCATCATTGCAGTAATCTTTAATCTTGTTTTTAACAAGGAGGAATCTGGCCCAGAAGTAATGAACCATTTCTCGAGATTGCTGCCACACATACATTAGGTCACATACGTCTGGAGGACATGAATTGCTTGGGGAATATTTCTTGTGGTGGGCGGGCGGGCTAAAATCTGAACCTTGACCCACTATTTGATCCGGAGTTTAAAGAATTTCCGAGGTTACAACTTCAGGATCCAGAGGGTCCTTGTGATTTTCGGGCTCAACGCATGATTCTATGTTTGGAGGACATGGGGTCTCTTCCCGAAGATGGGTGTCCAGCTTGTAGGGCTTGGAAATTCGAACATAGCTTGTTCTCAGCTTAGGGGAAGAAGTAATCTCGGGTTGTTCCTCCATGACCGCTAGCAAATGGGTGATCGGCGGGGACTTGATTTCCCTCTAACCAGGTTTAAGTGCAATCTGATCATAGTCTGTTATGACCCCCAGGGTGGCGATGCGATCTAGCAGTTCGTTGAAGGATGAGACTTCTGCCAGATCCATCTTTTCGGAGTGTTCGAGGCCGATGCGGAGATGATGTTTGGCGATTTCGGGGCCGCCTTTGGCTCAACGGCCGAGTGGGCGCCCATGGTAAAACCGCCAAGATGGAGGATCTGTCCTAGAACTAGGGCCCCTCCAGAGGTGATGTTGTCATTGATGACAAGGCGAGCCATCGATCCTTCCATCGACGACACAAACAGACTCTCAATGAAAGCACCAATGTTGGTGTCAAAACCAACCGATCTCGGGTAGGGGGTCCCGAATTGTGCATCTTAGGATCGAAGGTAACAGGAGTCAAAGGGGACACGATGTTTACCCTGGTTCGGGCCCTCTTAATCTGGAGGTAAAACTCTACTTCCTTCTTGATTGACTTTGATGAGTATAGGGGTTAAAAGAGTTGATCTACCTCGAGATCGTAATGGCTAAACCCTAGATGTCTAGGCTATATGAATTCTGATGATCCTTACTGAATAAACCCTCTGGCTTATATATACACCGAAGGGGTACAGAGTCGGTACGCGAGGGAAGGGAACAATACATCCGGACTCCAATCTTGCCCTCCACGCATCCAGGAGTCCTAGCCGAACACGGAGGATAATCCTCCGCTCTATCTTCATGGCCCATTAGCCCAGCCCATGCTTGAATAGGCCGGACACCTGTGGACCCCCGAATCCAGGTCTCCCTCAGCGGCGGCGGCTGGGGGATTGCGATTAGCCCAGAGCGAGTGCCACCGCTGTGACTGTGCCCTTCGGCCGGGCGGAGAGGCGCGGACGGAATGATCTCTCCACCCGTACCTCACAGAGCGTGGCCACAAGGATGTTGTTGGTGATGTCCTTCTCTAGTGCCTCCGACTCCTGTTTCGTCCACAAGGGAGGTGGTGATGACAACTCCTGCATCGACCACAACCCTCACGGCGTCCACATCCCTAGGCTTCCCCGTAGCCCCCGCGGTGTCGGTGGCCGCGTGCAGCAGGGCCCTGAGGAGGACGTCTCGGCGGTGGCACCGGGTTTCTTCTTGGGCGCCATAGATGATAGAGCTGTCGATGAAGAGAACAATGACGAAGATGATGCACTATGTATGCTTCTCAGGTTCACAAAAGTGTTGATCCCCTTCCTGGCACGCCAAAGATGTCGTGGGAAACCATGGCCACCTATTGGGCCATGAGCCCCTTGTGGTTCGGTAGGGGGACGAGCACGTTGCACAAAGAGCGGAGAGAGCATCGCGCAGCACGGCAAAGATTACACGGGCGATTTTACCTATGTTCGGGCCGCCGTGAGGCATAAAACCCTACTCCTGCTTTGGTGGATTGATGGTGAATTGTGGTGGAAATCCAGCTCTCTAGACCGGCAGGGTTGCCTCGGGGCGAGAACAGCTATGCACGTATGAGTGTACAAGGGTCTGAATCCTTTCTATGGTTGCTATGGGTCTCCTTTTATAGATCAAGGGGTTACCATAGTGGCAAATCAGTCATTGTGTCCTAATGAGATAGCAACAGTGCTATCACACCTAACTCTGTAGATAGGGAAGAGCGCATTAAATGTGCCACTTACTGTCACATCATGGCCTGCCCGGCAGGCCTTGCCGGGCTGCTCGGCCACCTTCTCTCCTGTCTGCATGACACGTCGCTGGACGGGTGTCATTTGGAGGTGATTTCTATAGAAAGTGTCTACCATGTTGCAAGAAACAGCGACCTAGTCATCTTGGGGCTTGACACCGCACCGATCAATGACTTGCGTTGCTGTGAGGTGGTGCGATGGAGCCTTGGCGGGGTAGTTTACCTCCATAGTGCCCTGCAGGCCTGCCGGGGTTGTTTGGAGACTTGTCTTCGGGGAAACCTCGACCTCACAAGGCTTGCCTGCCCGGCAAGGGAGGTTTTCCCTTAGTTGTGTCTTGCTTCCTTTGGCTTGACTTGGTCTTCTTGATCCGCCCTCTAACTCTTTAGAGAGCTACCTCTTGCACTTGGTCTGGTCTTGGATGTTGCAATCTTGCTTCTTTAGGCCTGTGCACAGTCTGGGCAGCAGACCCAGGGTTTGTTGCACTGACAATACACAACGGTAGAAACAATCATTATACCCTTTTTCATAAGGATAAACATATTTATTTGCTTCCTATGTCTCCTGAACACATTTTGAAAAGATGATCTTACTAGAGCTATTAAAGCAAAATAGGAGCAAAACAAGAGTGAAAATTGGATTGTGTCAAAAGAATTTGAGCAACAAATGAAGCCTAATACTAAACCATCATCTCATGTATGTTGCCTCTGAAATTAAATTGAAAAGTGGATGTTTACTTGCCACCAAATTTGATATTGATGATCTGGATTTTAGCAAATTTGTTTGCTATGCTTTTGTGTGCAAAGTCGCATTATTTTCATTCGAGTACATGCCTACCTCTTTGCCTCCTGAAGTCAATAACATTTTGCAGGGGTTCGCTGATGTCTTTCCACAAGAAGTGCCACCGGGATTACCACCTATTCCAGGGATTGAGTATCAGATTGGCTTAATTCCCCATACTTCGTTACCCAACCGTGCGCCCTACAGTATAAATCCAGAGGAGACGAAGGGGGTTATGCATCATGTACAAGAGCTACTCGAAAAGGTTATGTAAGCAAATCCCTTAGTCCTTGTGTTGTCCATATCATTCTAGTGCCGAAAAAAGATGGTACATTGCGTATGTCTGTTGATTGTAGATCCATTGATAATATTACTATTCTTTATTTGTCATCCTATTCATAGGCAAGATAATATGCTTGATGAATTAAGTGGATATACCCTATTCTCCAAAGTTGATCTGTGTAGTGGATACCATCAAATTCATATGATATTGGGAGATGAACACAAAGCAACAAACTTAGTTTGGCTTATATGAATGGTTAGTCATGCCTTCTGGGTTAACTAATGCACCTAGCACTTCCATGAGATTAATGAACGAAGTTTTACGTGCTTTCATTGGATGATCTATGGTATTCTATTTTGATGATATACTAATTTAGAGAAGATCTTTGGAGGAAAATTTAGAACATTTAAGTGTAGTTTTTATTGCGCTACGTGATGCATGTTTGTTTGGTAACCTTGGGAAGTGCACCTTTTGCACCGACTGAGTATCTTTTCTTGGCTATGTAGTTTCTCCACACAGAATTTAAGTTGATAAAGCTAAGATTGTATTTATGGAGAGTTAGCCGCATCCCAAAACGGTCACACAAGTGAGGAGTTTTCCTGGACTCGCTGGTTTCTATAGGCGTTTTGTGACAGATTTCAGCATCATTGTTGCACCTCTCAATGAGCCCGCAAAGAAGTATGTGCCTTTTGTTTGGATTACCGCACAGGAAGAAGACTTCACGATACAGAAAGATAAGACTTCTGAGCTTGAATGTGATGCTAGTGTAAATAGATTAGGGGGTGTATTATTACAAGATGGTAAACCTGTTGCATACTTCTCTGAAAAAATTTAGTTGGCCTAGTCTGAATTATTCTACTTATGACAAGGAATTATATGCTGTTGTTTGGACATTGGAAACATGGCAACATTATTTATGGCCCAAAGAATTTGTTATACATTCTGATCATGAATCTTTGAAACACATTAAAAGTAAAGCTAAACAGAACTGTAGACATGCTAAATGGGTTGAATTCATCGAGACTTTCCCTTATGTCATTAAACACGAAAAGGGTAAAGAAAATGTTATTGTTGAGGCTTTGTCTCGCTGTTATACTATGCTTTCACAACTTGACATTAAAATATTTGGTTTGGAGACCATCAAAGATCAATATGTGCATGATGCTGAATTTAAAGATGTGATGCAGAATTGTAAAGAAGGGACAACCTAGAACAAGTTCGTCATTAATGATGGATTTGTGTTCCGTGCTAACAAGCTATGCGTTCCAGCTAGCTCTATTCGTCTTTTGTTGTTGCAGGGGGCGCATGGAGGAGGATTAATGGGACATTTAGGCGTGAAGAAGACAGGGTATGTACTTGCTACACATTTTTTTTGGCCAAAGATGAGACGGAATGTTGAGCGTTTTGTTGCTTGCTGCACTACGAGTCAAAAAGCTATGTCACGAGTCAATCCTCATGGCTTATATATGCCTTTGCCTGTACCTAGTGTTCCATGGGAGGATATATCTATGGAATTTTTTTAGGTTTACCTCGAACAAAGAAGAGGAGGGATAGCATATTGGTTGCCGTGGATAGATTCTCAAAAATGGCACACTCTATACCATGTCATAAAAGCGATGATGCTGCTAATGTTGCTGATTTTTCTTTTGTGAAATTATTCGCTTGCATGGTGTGGTAAATACAATTGTTTCAGATCGTGATACTAAATTTCTTAGCCACTTTTGGAGATGTTTATGGGCTGAGTTGGGGACTGAACTGCTTTGTAGTACAACATGTCACCACCAAACTGATGGACAAACTGAAGAAGTCAATAGAACATTTTCTACTATGCTTAGGGTTGTTTTGAAGAATAGCCTTAAAATGTTGGAAGAATGCTTGCATCATAATGATTTTCCTTATAATCGTTCGTTATATTATACTACTAAGATGTGCCCTTTTGAGATTGTGTATGGTTTCCTACCTCGTGTACCAATTGATTTGTTGCCTCTTCCATCTTTAGAGAAGGTTAATTTTCATACTAAACAACGTGTTGAATTGATCTTGAATATGCATGAGTTAACTAAGGAAAACATTAAGTGCATGAATGCTAAATATAAACTTGCTAGAGATAAGGGCAGAAAACGTGTTGTCTTTGCACCTGGAGATCTTCTATGGTTACATTTTCCTAAGGATAGGTTTCCTGATTTGGGAAAGTCAAAGCGAATGCCACGTGTTGATGGTCCTTTTAAGGGGTTAGAGAAATAAATAATAATGTAAATAAACTTGAGCGTCCTGCAGATTTGGAGGTTAGTCCCACTTTTAACATTGTAGATTTGAAGCCTTATTTGGGTGAGGAAGATGAGCTTCTGTCGAGGATGGCTTCAATTCAAGAAGGGGAGGATGATGAGGACATCCCTACCACAGTTACATGCACAACCCCTACTGTTACATATACTAGACCAATTACTAGAGCTCGCGCATGCCAATTAAATTACCATGTACTTTTGTTTCTTGGTAATGATTCTAAGGTTCATGATAATATGATGCTGACTAAATTGGATACATTTGTTTTAATTACAAAAGAAGGGCCCAGCATGGACAAGAACGATTAACATTGGAGCGTGATCAACCATGGAGAGGATGGCGCACTCAAGGGGAACGACAATGGAGTTTCTGTTTTGGAGTTTTGAACACTTTGGAGCCAGCTGAAGGAAATATGCCCTAGAGGCAATAATAAAGATGTTATTTATATTTCCTTATATCATGATAAATGTTTATTATTCATGCTAGAATTGTATTAACCAGAAACTAGTACATGTGTGAATACACAGACAAACAAAGTGTCCCTAGTATGCCTCTACTTGACTAGCTTGTTAACTAAAGATGGTTAAGTTTCCTAACCATGGACATGTGTTGTCATTCGATGAACGGGATCACATCATTAGAGAATGATGTGATGGACAAGACCCATCCGTTAGCTTAGCATAGTGATTGTTTAGTTTTATTGCTATTGCTTTCTTCATGACTTATACATGTTCCTCTGACTATGAAATTATGCAAGTCCCAAAAACCAGAGGAACACCTTGTGTGTTATAAAATGCCACAATGTAACTGGGTGATTATAAAGATGCTCTACACGTGTCTTCGTTGGTGTTTTTTGAGTTGGCATATATCAAGATTAGGATTTGTCACTCCGAGTATCGGAGAGGTATCTCTGGGCCCTCTCGGTAATGCACATCACTATAAGCCTTAGAAGCAATGTGACTAATGAGTTAGTTACGGGATGATGCATTACAGAATGAGTAAAGAAACTTGCTGGTAATGAGATTTAACTAGGTATGATGATACCAACGATCGAATCTCAGGAAAGTAACATACCGATGACAAAGGGAACAACGTATGTTGTTATGCGTTTGACCAATAAAGATCTTCGTAGAATATGGAGGAGCCAATATCAGCATCCAGGTTCCGCAATTAGTTATTGACTGGGGATGTGCCTCAGTCATGTCTACATAGTTTTCGAACCCATAGGGTCCGCACGCTTAACGTTCGATGACGATTTGTATTATGAGTTATGTGATTTGATGACCAAAGTTTGTTCAGAGACTCGGATGAGATCACGGACATGACGAGTAGTCTCAAAATGGTCGAGAGGTAAAGATCGATATATTGGAAGGTTATATTCAGACACCAGAATGGTTCTGAAGTGTTTCGGGTATTTTTCCCGAGTACCGGGAGGTTACCGGAACCCCCCGGGGCAGTAGTGGACCTTAATGGGCTTTACCGGAACCCCCCCCCCTCCCACATGGCTGGTCCAAATTGGACTTGGAGGGGGCAGCGCCCCCCTATTTCCTCCCATCTTCCTCCTTCCCTCCTTCTCCTAGTTGGAATAGGAATGGGGGAATCCTGCTTGGACCGGGAGTCGAAGTACGACTCCCCCTTTTGGCGCCCCCCTTGTGCCGGCCTCCTCTTCCCCCTTCCTTTATATAGATGGGAGGGGGACAAAGGCACACCAAGTCTTTTCTTAGCCGTGTGTGGTGCCCCCTCCAAAGTTACACACCTCAGTCATATTGTCGTAGTGCTTAGGCGAATCCCTGCGCCGGTAACTTCATCATCACCGTCGCCACACCATCGTGTTGATGGAACTCTCCCTCGTCCTCAACTGGATCAAGAGCTCGAGGGACGTCATCGTGCTGAATGTGTGCTGAACATGGAGGTGTCGTATGATCGGTTGAATCGTGAAGACGTTCGACTACGTCAACTGCGTTACTAAACGCTTCCACTTTCGGTCTACGAGGGTACGTGGACACACTCTCCCGTCTCGTTTATGCATCTCCTAGTTAGATCTTGCATGATTGTAGGAATTTTTTTGAATTACTATGTTCCCCAACAGTGGTATCAGAGCCAGGTCTATGCGTAGATGTTATATGCACGAGTAGAGCACAAAGAGTTGTGGGCGATAATAGTCATACTGCTTACTAGAAACATCTTACTTTGATTCGGCGGTATTGTTGGATGAAATGGCCCGAACTAACATTACATGACCGCGTTCATGAGACTGGTTCTACCGACGTGCTTTGCCACAGGTGGTTGGCGGGTGTCTGTTTCTCCAACTTTAGTTGACTCAAGTTTGACTACGCCTAGTCCTTGTTGAAGGTTAAAATAGCACACTTGATGAAAAATCGTTGTGGTTTTGATGCGTAGGTAAGAATGGTTATTGCTGGGCATGTTGTAATGTGATATGGTCAAGACATGATGAGATATAAATTGTTGTATGAGATGATCATGTTTTGTTAAGGTTATCGGCAACTGGCAGGAGCCTTATGGTTGTCTCTTTATTGCATCAGATGCAAGCGCCATATAATTGCTTTACTTTATCGCTATGCGATAGCAATAGTTGCAAAAGCAATAGTTGGCGAGACGACCATGTGATGACACGTTGATAAAGATTAATATGATGGAGATCATGGTGTCATGCCGGTGACGATGGAGATCATGACGGTACTTTGGAGATGGAGATCAAAGGCACAAGCTGATAATGGCCATATCATGTCACATATTTCTATTGCATGTGATGCTTATCTTTTATGCATCTTATTTTGCTTAGTACGACGGTAGCATTATGAGATGATCCCTTACTAAAATTTCAAGGTATAAGTGTTCTCCCTGAGTATGCACCGTTGCGACAGTTCGTCGTGCCGAGACACCACGTGATGATCGGGTGTGATAAGCTCTAAGTTCACATACAACGGGTGCAAGCCAGTTTTGCACGTGTAGATTACTCGGGTTAAAATTGACGAGCCTAGCATATGCAGATATGGCCTCGAAACACTGGAGACCAAAAGGTCGAACGTGAATCATATAGTAGATATGATCAACATAGAGATGTTCACCATTGAAAACTACTCCATCTCACGTGATGATCGGACATGGTTTAGATGATATGGATCACGTGATCATTTAGATGACTCGAGGGATGTCTATCTAAATTAGAGTTCTTAAGTAATATGATTAATTGAACTTAATTTATCATGAACTTAGTCCTGAGAGTTTTTGCATATCTATGTTGTAGATCAGTAACTCGCATTGTAGCTCCCCTATGTTTTTGATATGTTCTTAGAGAAAACTAAGTTGAAGATGGATAGTAGCAATGATGCGGACTGGATTCGTGGTCTGAGGATTATCCTCATTGATGCATAGAAGAATTATGTCCTTGATGCACCGCAAGGTGACAGAACTATTGCAAGAGCGGATGCAGATGTTATGAACGTTTGACAAGCTCGGTATGATGACTACTTGATAGTTTAGTGCACCATGCTTTACGGCTTAGAAGCGGGACTTCAAAAATGTTTTGAACGACATGGAGCATATGAGATGTTCCAAGAGTTGAAATTGGTATTTCAGACCCATGCCCGTGTGACGATGTATGAGACCTCTGATAGTACTTTGCCTACAAGATGGAGGAGAATAGCTCGACCAGTGAGCATGTGCTCAGATTGTCTGGGTACTACAATTGCTTGAATCAAGTGGGAGTTAATCTTCTAGATAAGATAATGAATGACAGAGTTCTCTAGTCACTATCACCATGTTACTAGAACTTTGTGATGAACTATAATATGCAAGGGATGAACAAGACAATTCCCGAGCTCTTCGCAATGCTAAAGGCTGTGGGGGTAGAAATCAAGAAAGAGCGTCAAGTGTTGATGGTTAACAAGACCACTAGTTTCAAGAAAAAGGGCAAAGGGAAGAAGGGGAACTTCAAGAGGAATAGTAAGCAAGTTGCTACTCCCGGGAAGAAGCCCAAGTCTGGACCTAAGGCTGAAACTGAGTGCTTCTACTACAAACGAAATAGTCACTAGAAGCGGAACTGCCCCAAAACATTTGGCGAATAAGAAGGATGGCAAAGAGAACAAAGGTATATTTTATATACACATTATTGACGTGTACTTTACTAGTGTTCATAGTAACCCCTAGGTATTTGGTACCGGTTCAGTTGCTAAGATTAGTAACTCGAAACAAGAGTTGCAAAATGAACAGAGACTAGTTAAGGGCAAGGTGACGCTGTGTTTTCAAAATGATTCCAAGGTTGATAAGATCACCATCGCACCCTCCTTTTACCTTCAGGATTATTGTTGAACCTAAAATAAGTGTTATTTGGTGTTTGCGTTGAGCATGAATATGATTGGATCATGTTTATTGCAATATGGTTATTCATTTAAGTCAAAGAATAATTGTTGTTCTATTTACTTGAATAAAACCTTCTATGGTCATACACTTAATATAAATGGTTTATTGAATCTCGATCGTAGTGACACACATATTCATAATATTGATGCCAAAAGATGCAAAGTTAATAATGATAGTGCAAATTATTTGTGGCGCTGCCATTTTGATCATATTGGTGTAAAGCGCATGAAGAAACTCCATGCAGATGGGCTTTTGGAATCACTTGATTATGAATCATTTGATAATTGCGAACCATGCCTCATGGGAAAGATGACTAAAACTCTGTTCTCCAGAACAATGGAGCGAGCCTCTAACTTATTGGAAATAATACATACCGATGTATGCAGTCCGATGAGTGTTGAGGATTGTGTCGGGTATCGTTATTTTCTAACCTTCACAGTTGATTTGAGTAGATAGAGGTATATCTACTTAATGAAACACAAGTCTGAATCATTTTGAAAAGTTCAAAGAATTTCAGAGTGAAGTCGAGAATCATCTTAAGAAGAAAGTAAAGTTTCTGTGATCTGATTATAGAAGCGAATATTTCAGTTACGAGTTTTGGCCTTCATTTAAAACAATGTGGAATAGTTTCACAACTCACACCACCTGGAACACCACAGCGTAATGGTGTGCCCGAACATCGTAATCGTACAATATTGGATTTGGTGCGATCTATGATATCTCTTACCGATTTACTACTATCGGTTTGGGGTTATGCATTAGAGACAGCTGCATTCACGTTAAATAGGGCACCATCTAAATCCGTTGAGACAACATCCTATGAACTGTGGTTTGGCAAGAAACCTAAGCTGTCATTTGTTAAAGTTTGAGGTTGCGATGATTATGTGAAAA